>NC_059539.1:1818181-2121212 GCF_905220415.1 Colias croceus | reverse complement strand
ATCGTGGTACGGGGACAGATGCGTGTAAGGTTCGTTCACACTATCCTCTGAATGTAATTGATTAGCATCGATGGATTTATTCGTTTGTAGATAATTTTATTCCTAGCATAAGCTGTTATAAATAACGAGGTATATTATGTTAATGAGTATTTTAATAAAATAAACATCAGTTGCTTGCGTCTGTTTGAAGTTATTGCGGTGTCTCGTTTCTTTGACTAATGCTCGGCTTATTAATTGCATGTTTAATTATAAATGAATCTATTTAGATACAAGATTTTTACATTAAGATACCAAGTATTTACAAAGACAGAATATTCTTTTCAAAGTGTAGCTAGGATATAGTTTTATGTTTTGTAATTTCGTAAAACAGTCGACATTATCTATTTCCATACTTATATACTTATAATATTATAAAGAGGAAAGGTTTGTAATTATGAATGTGTGTATGTATGGTTTTCACGCATAAATTACTGGACCGATTTTGATGAAATTTGGCACAGACAATCTTTAGACCCTGAGAAAGAACATAGGCTACCTTTTATTGCGAAATATGTACCACGGACGAAGCCGGGGCGGACCGCTAGTCGCTATTATATTAAAATTTGCTTTTGAAACAACTATATGTTATACACAAAAGATTGCTTTGGAAAAGATTTCCTGTAACTTTATACGGTGTAAGGATTTACTGAATAGCTGACTCAAATATCTTTCCCCCGAAGGAATGCCACAGGACAAACATAAAAATACAGAAGAATGTCACGAAGGTGCCATAAAATTCGCTATTTTATAATTCTAAAATAGCTAGCGTAACATAAAAGACTATTGAATTTTTTAAAATAAACTTTGCTAGTGATAGTGGAAGGTCTAAAGTTCAAGTCAATACATTGATATAGTTTTAATTAATTCTTATTGTAATCTTTAAGGATAAATTCAAATTTTACGTGTTTCATTACTGAATTTAATTCGATTTAAATTAAAAGATTTTATACTTTTTTCATATATACAAATTAAATAATCAAAGAGTGTGGTAGGTAAGGGCTACACGTCGTGAAACGCTTACCCAGTATTTCATTCCATGAAACTTGAGTAAATATCCAGAGAATTGACATACTAATATGGATTTGTGTAGATCCAAATCGAATAGTACGTACCAATACGCTTAATACGTTATTTTCATCGGTATAAAGGTCGGGACGATTGGACGTTTATATAAATGGGTAAAATCCCTTAAGACTCAGTTTTGGATAAAATCATTAACCGTATTACAGGGTATCTCAAAGCACATCGTGCCATTCGGAATCTCGGAGAAAATCTTCAATTGTTCAAGTCGACATCTGACTGACTCATCAGAAAATATTCCTGAAATAAACCTCCGTAGAGAGATCGTCGTCACAATAACGCTCACACACAAAAGCCTTATTATTTTCTATGGAAGTGAGGTCGGAATGACCTCAGATAAGATACGATATACAATGATATCTCACCGCTTTTGAAGACATCACAATGCGTGATGAATCATCTGTTTAGGACAATTTTTTCGAGATGCTGTAACAAAACGCGGCTATATCTTTTATGTTTGTGAGCTTAGCTGTCTATCTAGTATTCTTTTTTCATACATTTTTATGTTAACTAGAAATATGAGATATACAAGATAGTTTATCAAGGAAAATATGATATTTATGAGCTATCCTAGGAGAAGTAGATTACGCAATTTACGACACCAATCCATCCCTGAGGACTAGTTCCCGTTAATGGTAAGAGTTTGCAATTTATTAATGAAGGGATATTAAGCTTGTTTCGTATTATGTAGAACATCAGTTTGTTATATTTATATCATGACTAGCTGTCCCGGTAAACGTTGTTCTGCCTACTCTTATCCTAGAGGTGTGAAAAATCGATGTTGGCCGATTCTCAGACCTACCCGATATTCACAGAAAATTTCATGAAAATTGTTCCAGCCGTTTCGGAGGAGTATGTTAACTAACATTGTGACACGAGAATGTTATATATTAGAAGATATAGCTGTTTTACATCTATTTTGCCTCTACTCTTCCCTTCTAGATTTTTAGATATTAAACGCCAATTATTCAAATCTTTCACTTCAATTTCAAAGTATTTATTTCACCGGCTCTCCAAAATTCTTTATTTTTTTAGGATAAGAGATTGCCTACCAACACACAACGCCTCATCTGGCTTTCTTTACGAAGAAATAATATTCTGATGTCTTTTGATCGATCGCTTTTATCCAGTCAACGAGTCGAGACGCTTTTACAAAAAACGTGTGAATCTATTCTTGATAAAAAACTAATAAAATATCCCTGAATTATTGGCCACATTTCAACAAAAATACAGCATTTCCGTGTGTAAATATAAATAAAAAACGGAGCAAGACGTTTTACTATGCAACGTTTATTATTAACGTCACTTCAAGTTTCATTCAGACGGTCTTCACGAGACATTTGTCTCAGAAAAAAGTAAAGAACATTCTAGTAGACGAAACATAACGCCCACAAGCGAAACAATTAGATGGGTTGTTAACCTCCAATAGGTTAAGAATTATAAGGCAGTGTAGATAAAATAAAATGTCACAAATATGGGCCACCTACTGCACTAAATTTTGGTAACGTATTTCATGGCTCAGCTGAAGCAACCCAGAATTATGAACTTAAAAGAAGTTTCTTCAAAGATGTAAGCGAACTATTTTCAAAAGTTCTCTAGCTGTTAGAAGCGTAGACGAATGTTCGTCATTCTTGAATGATCGTGTAAACACACAACTTTACAGCTAAGCGACGTGAATGGGATAGTGACTTACTGTAATTTTAAACGCAGGTCACAGACCGCCAAGAAAACAAATTGCTGTGTATTCTTTCAGCTAGCGTCACTGATGTTTTACGTATCTCTTTGATCTATAAAAGTGATGGTCGCATGGTTACGATCGAATGGTCGTGTGCTTTTCTAGATTGACGTTTCTGTGTCAGCCTTGGTGAGACTATTTTTATGTAGAGGAAACAATCTCACCGGAAAATAAGGAGTCAAATCATTTAGTGGAGAACGAGGCCAATTTGGTATTGATTTTTAAAAGGATCGTGTTATTTAATGTGCTTAATTCAAAATAGGAGATGTTTGGTCAGTATTGTCCTTATAGGTCCGGGTAATTTAAAAAAATATGTATAATAATATAATTCTTTCAGTAATTTATAAAGTTGATTAATATTAAATATATTTTACACTACATAACATATAAAAAATAACATAGAACCAATATCCATGTAAAATTCGCACACGAAATCGCAGACGAAACTACGTCATCAAATCACACAGATTGGTGGTCGTTCAGTAAATCGCCGGCTCTAACACGCCAGCCTTGCTGTTGACATGTTGCGATATAAACGAGGGGTTCAGTCCAAGATACCAGTAATTTGTGGACGGCCAAGCCATTCCCAGTGATTCGATGTGGGTGACGTGTATTGACAGAATTATGGGGATATAGAAATGGACAGGCATTTGTAAGGAATTTATCTGTAAGGGTCAAAGAGTTTTCGTGGGAAAGGGTTCAAGGCATATATAAGGCATAGGGTTATTTACTTGTTTCATGTGCAAACGAAGAAGTTTTTCTTAACAATTTGTGATAGTCTTAAGTCACCATAAACTTTGGTCTTAGTAACGCTAGTTACTAGTTATTATTCTGTCTTATACTCAGTAGAAGAAAGTATAACTTTTCGAGTCTCAGCGTGATGCAAAATGGGTTCAATTCGCGGTGGATTATACTGCCATTAATAAATTAACTAATAGTAGCGGTTAGTTGCCATTCAAGATCGTATTGAACGACTAAATTATCGGCATTCTCTTACAATAATTCATTATTTCTCATTTCTACTTGTGGAGTTTAGGTACATAGGTCATTTCACATCTGCCATTTATATGAAAACTTTCTCATAGCTGTACTAAAAAATCTATTTTGCCTACACAAAATCTATCTTTAATAGATCTTTAATTTTTGCCTTTAGGATTGAAGTCTCTACTTTTCGATTATCATAAGCATGCGTTCTTCGAAAGAAAATAGCTTTCACAGAATGAGTTCATCATCATTTAAGATCCTAACCCTTTGAGTGGCATCTATCAATTACAATTATAATCTGATGACATATGTCGGAATAAGAGACGAATAATGCTCAGTTTCTATTATAAGAAATTCTAAGAAACGCTTACGGGCGGTTGGATTCTGACATGTGTTATAGAACAAATGTCAAAATTTAATCATCCGTAAGGAAGAGAATCATTTCTTATTATGAGATTTGTTACTGTGAGACAGAAATAACGATGTTTAAGCGTTGATGGAAAATAAATTGTCTATAATTAGGCGACTGTAAAATAGAGATTTTCATGGTTTACTTTTTTCTATTAACAGAGAAAGATAGATCTCAGATAAAGATAGAATAAAGATAGATAGATAGATAGATGATATTATTTATCATCTCATCTATTTTACAAATATACCTTTATAGGTTTACATATGTAAACACATATAATTTTTCTAAAGTTTCTGAATATACCTAACAAAAATGTATTTCCATGGCACAGTGTAGCCGCAACATTTCAACACAATATTACCCAAACTATCGTGTTCTCCGAACCATAAAAATCGTTGTGGCCGGACTAGAAACGGTGCAGAGCCCAACAAAACATTATTTCCATACGTCAGACAAATGGCCATCCCGCCGTTTCCGACCTTTGACACAAGGGAAAAGTTTAGTGCGGCCATACAATATGCTATGTCATTTTCATCTCGCTAATAACCCTCATCCAGGCTAATGATGGCTCATTAGGGGCGTTTGACCCGAATTCCTGTACTTATTTAAATATTTAACGTAAATACTTGAAATTATGTAGGCGCAGAGTCGAAGGAGTGCTTTGGGTAGTTTGTTTAGTGGTGTTGAATCAAAATATATAGGTAAATAGAAGTTTTCATCTGTATCTCAATGTGATTATCACGATATATACAGATGAAGTCAGCTTACAACTTTGTAGTTTATGAAAATCCATAAAATTAAAGAAAAATCATCAAGACTTTGTGAAAATTATTGCCAGATTTTGACCCAGACCAATTAATAAAAAGTGTCAATATTATATGATATTGCCGTGTAATTATAATTTAAATAAAAACGATTTGCATAATGAATACCTAATGAATATAGTACTTCTCACAAGAAACATGACGTGTTATTTCACATTTATTTCGTTCCATATAAACTTGTCTTACTAGATCATTTTCTAATTTTCCACTCTCTTGTTCACAGGTAGTGTAGCCAATGCCCCCGTACCAAGTGTGTTAACGTGGATGCGGTAACGGGCGGCGAGCTGGCGTGGTACGGGGCCGGCGGGGGGGCGATGCAGGCGGGCGGCGGCTGGTTCGTGCCGTGGACGATGGGCATGCAGAAGTTCGCGGTCGCGCTGCCGATGGGTGGCGTAGTGCCGCTCGTGCCGCCGCTGCTGGCCGCGCTGCCGCCCGCGCCGCCGCCGCTGAGGCTCATCGCGCCGCCGATGCAGCATCAGGCGAGGAAGGTAGGATTAGATTTGCGATTTAGATTTAGGTATTGTGCCGCCTATGCAGCATCAGGCTAGGAAGGTAGGGTTGGATCATTTGCGATTTAGATTTGGGTATGGTTGCGCTGCCTATGCAGCATCAGGCAGGAAGGTAGAGAAGTTTTATTACATTGCGATTTAGGTGGTGAATACGCAGAACAACTGGCAGTATGTTGAAGTGGAACTTTAGGCGCGTTGAGAGTAAAACTTAAAGGTCGCGTCATGGCAATACAGTCTGTATTTGTTTGTAAATTTTAAAGATTTTTTTTTTTCAGGTAACACAATTTTAACAAGCGATTTCATTCACACTTAAAATATGTCCTTTATTAGACCTTTAATTTTTTTTTTGAAAATTTACTTGAATGCCGCAAAATTCCCATATAAATTCACTTATTTTTTAGTAAAAGTCTCCGTAAGTATTAATAACTACGTTTACACCTCGTAAAATAATGGACAATAATAATATAAGATGGGTGATAAACATTTTAAAAGCATTGTAGAACAATGACTTTAATGTGCCCGTAAAAAACGAGGCTTTAATTGTGTGAAGATTTTAATTAAGATTGCGTTTTATAGTAATTTTTCGTTCATGCGTGAATCCTATTGTACAGAGTGTTCTGAAAACAAATATTTTGATATAAAATTCATTTCATTTCATTTAATATAGAAAAGGAAATACTTCAAAAAAGCAACATCATATTCAATTGACTAAATTGGTAATTGTAAATGTTGTACATATAAAATAAGCTTTATGATAAATAGTGTTTAAAAACAGAAAACAAATTATTAAATACATTCATAATAAAAATATATTCTCCATTTAAAACCAATTCGAATTTTATTTAATAAAACAAACACGTCTACTCAAATAATGCATTTAATAAAATGTTATAAATGTATTGAGTACTTGAACTGAAAGTATTGAGTACTCATAAAAGCTCTAAAGTATATGCTTTTAAAGCTCAATGTATGTACTGAGAATTCGCAAAGTAGGTTGTTACCTTTATGTGCGGCGATTTCGCTCGCGTTTAATAAAAAGCTTAAACGTAAGCTCGGCAACAATTGGTTTTTACTCGTGTGGTGCAAGTTAGAAGAAATCGCGAATAAATTAATATTTATTTAGAATAATTTATTTCTTAACCAATATTTTTATAGAACACTTTTCTGTGTATTATAAATGAGAACTATTTAATGTGTACCTTATTAAAAAGAATTTTAATCAAAGGACAAAACTCTTCTATTTCATAGACGTAGGTTAATATTAGCGATTGGAATCAACCACAATCTTTGTTGTTAAAATATATTCATAGTTAAGTTAAGAATGTCCTCTTTT
Organism: Colias croceus; assembly: GCF_905220415.1. Classification (NCBI taxonomy): domain Eukaryota; kingdom Metazoa; phylum Arthropoda; class Insecta; order Lepidoptera; family Pieridae; genus Colias; species Colias croceus. The sequence goes on along the minus strand of NC_059539.1, from coordinate 2,114,296 downwards.
GGAAGTAAGTTTAAAATAAAATTTGTTTGTTTATAAAATAAGTGCGATTTTAAGGAATTCATTATAAGTGGAAATTCCTATTATCATTTACATAAAATTGTGTTATCATATGTTTATTTGAAGTTATTCAAAAAATTTATCGCCTCAGTCTGTTACGTACACCAGCAATGTTCCTACATAATTGTAGCTCTTTATTCGAACTATAGCATCTTATTACATAAAGAAGTATGTTGTTATGCTTACAGCTCTGTAAAGTAAAACAATAAACATGCTTCCTATTCGACGGAAATCCGCTAAGTTTGACGCGCTTCCTATACAAGACGACTATAAAACTTGAGGCACACATCCAACTACCTAATAACTACACGACCTACCTCTTTACCACTAAACTCTCGCTACATGTTCTCCCATATACCACCCACTGATAGGCCGTGACGTCACTACCTTGCATCTAATAGACGCGCCATCTAGTCATCGGATTATCTCCGTCCGTCTTCTAAGACGGCAGATTAGTTTTTGCTGGCGACTCGTTTTTAAATAGGACTGGTTTTCCTACTTCACTCCTTACATGTATTGAATTATTTTTAGCGTTTGTTTATTTTGATTATGCGAGCTGCGGCTAGGACTTGGAAATATAAAAACTTGAGGGAATTTCTAATGTGGTGTGTACTGTGTACATCTTTTAAGGCTCACTTGATGTGTGGATTTATTGGAAACACTTTTTTGATGTACATTGCTGTCACCGTCGGAATGTATGCGACACTTTCAATTCTTTGCCTCTTTCTATTTTATGTCTCGTTAAATTTATAGCATTTTATAGGGTTATCATTTAAATTCTTTAGAGTCTCCACAATCACATATCTAATTTATCCTTATAAATTCCTACTTTTCATAATAATTTAATAATCAATATAATTGACATATTATATTTTCATAAACTGTACTCTTCAATTAATTTCGTTTGAGAGTATTCAAAATGCATCACTATGAATATCTATTGATTAAAATCTCTCAATGTAGTCTTATTGCTCAATAGCTGTAACGTCTTCATTATAGCACGTATGATATAGTTGATTCATTTCATTTCAAAGGATTAATCTCAACTTTATGCCAGTACCATATAAATAACTCGGTTTAATAGCGCGGTGATTTGTTATGGACTTTATCTAGACAGAAACCTATTTGGGCGGTCATTTAAGAATGCTTTAATCTTTAGCTCGACAAATCATATAGAAAATTTAGGGGAAGTTAATTATATTGAAGTTTTATTATTAAGTACGAGCACTGCAGTATTTAACTGTTATTTGTACAAATAACGAGGGGGTGGCGCAAGGTTCATTCCGTGACCTTTACTATATCTTATTTATATTTATGACTTACCTTTAATGTCAAAGCGCCCTTAAACAGATTATGCTAACAAATACCTTTGTTAAAACCTAATTATTTTAAAATAATGTTAATCTAATCATTAATTTACTTTTCAGTGGTAGTCGACAATATATCCGTAAATAGTATTATGCTCCAAAAGGGTAGTAATTTGCGACACAAATTGTCTGGATAGGAGCCTATTTGGGAGCAATTTAGGCCCGCTCTAATCTTGATTGCAGTATTTCATATTGAAGATCTAGAGATAGGAACCATTGAGTATCCTTAACATAACTAATACTGGTTTTACTGGCTTGTTTTATACCAATACTACTTACTTCTAAAGCAATTTTCATATTCATTATTGCTGTGTAAATACGTTTTCAAAATGATAAATTAATAATAGATAAGTAATTATAACATAAAAGCTTTGCCACTAAAATAATTAAAATATATACAAGCATGATGCAGCGCGAAAAGATAAAACTTAAAACATTGCTTATGCTAATGGTGTTTTGATTGTAAAATCTAAAGCAGATTATAATCGAATCTTTAATGCAGTTAAAATATTAAACATTGAACTAATCTCGATCATAAAACAAGTTAATTTGCAAGTAAAACCATATAATAAATCAGAAAATGTAACTAAAGCCGCAACCTCCAATTATGAAGATGATCAAACCCGCCCAGCAATTAAATTAGCAAATTTTTGACCGCTTATTTTATCAATGGTGTATTCATCTGGTCTCGCAAACCTTTGGGTGTCGGTTTCATATAATTTTAATATGAGCGTAAATTCATGTCTGCTTTTTAAATGTCGCTAATTAGGTCGCAATTATTGATATGCAGCAAATATTTTATAACACCTCTTTAATTTCTATAAACGTTTCTATCTAATTTTATTAATTAAAATATAAACATGAAATTATTTACTTTCTAAACTTTGTAATGTAAGGAATATAATAATTATTTTATTGTTATGTTATGAGATTAAAGCTTAGCTAATAACACAAGATATAACTGTATTTGTAAAATATCACGGTAATAAATATTCATCCATAGGACCGATTACATTACCCAAGCCTTACCTTGGTGCTTCACCCCCGACGTTTCTCGATATATTTCTTCCAATATTAACATGTAGCTGATCAATGCCGGCATTAAATGGTGGTATTAGGGCAATAAATCACGGTCTAATTGCGGCGTGCTCCTGGGAATCGTTTGCTAACTCATTGATGTGGGTAGCTTGGTAATGAGTGGGCCAGTCTGTACAATTGTAATACGTGTCTTGAAGATTTAACGATTTTAAATATAGATATAGATTTTTTGAAAAAAGAAAAAAAAAAAGATTTTTTGGAGGATTTAATCTTTTGCAACGGATCAAAGGGGAACAGAAATTCGAAGAACTTACTGAGCCGTGTTCAAGTCAAATTCCCGAACCAAAATGTATCTATAAATAGCTAGAAAAAGGTTAATCTTCATGCTTGGTTTGTTATATTTCTACATCGTAACTATGATTTTACTAACAAAAAACAACTGGGATAAGTTTATTTCCTCGTAATGTTAATAAAATAGCTACACAGTGTCACACATTTTCTGTTTATTTTACATTCCTCTCACAGCTACCGCTTATAAATCTTAAGCATAACATAAGTCATAACTTAACCAACACAGCGTATAACAAGCTGCCGCAATTTTCTAACTACATCGCTATCATATAAAGAATCTAAATTAACACAATGTCTACATAACTTCATACTATTAACACTAGGATTGCGAAATTCTTGCCATTTACTGGGATGGCTTGTGTAGGTATTTTTAACCGACCGGTATATCAATGCTCAGCATTTTTCTCACGAGTTCAAGCTTATATAAAAATCTCTTTATTTATTCAATATGAACACATTTCCAAATATCCTCAATCTATAAAGTTAACCATTGCATAAATAGTTGTTTAAAACTTAATCTATCAAAAGAAAATGAAAAAAAATATACAAAATAAAATTACAGTGTATTATTGTTTGTTGGCGCCCAAGTTTTTACTATAAGTTGGAAGTTTAAGTTTTAAACAACTATTTATGCAATAGTAAACTTAATAGATGAGGTAGGTCAGCATCTCACATCGATTTCTTTAATGGTTTCAAGCACTAGAATACAACTGCCACTGTATCCATTTAATGATATCATTTTGATTCTTTATCCTGGTTCCTGCCATCTGCCATACCACAGCTAGTGTATTTCCCGCATAAAGTCAAGTTAGGCAATTCTATTTATCATACAGTCCAAACGCCGTCAGCCATTTTATCTCGTAACTTGTATTCCCGTCGCGGCAGTAACATTACTTTACGACTATGAGAAGTCACTGAAGCAATATTTTAAAACGTGTTATTTAAGTCTGTCTATTAATATTCGAACACCTTGCTGTTGGTAATTTATCTGAACATGTCCAATGGCGAGGACTTGCAACCGTGTAGGATTTGCAGCTGGGAGGTTTTCTATAGATTTATTTGTACAACCATTATTTATGGTAATTTCTGCGCTATTTTTATCGTTGTGTGAAAGGGTCCTACTGGGTTTATTGATGAGAAACAGTTTGAGACACTGGTTAAGTTTGAAACGATGAAAAGAGTAATTTCAGGGAGTTTTTGTGTGTATAGTGTTTTATATTTAAACTAGCATTCCACTTAGTAAATTACTTACTTAAAAACCATTCTCAATAACCACTAAATCTATGAAAAACAACATCAAAATCCGTTTCCTAGTTTTAAATATTTAAGCATACTTAGGGACAGACAGCGACAGCGACTTTGTTATACTATGTAGTGATAAAAACATATTGTACATTGTCATATGTTTAAATGTGACGATTAAAGAATAAATTCTGAACATTACCAAACCATTACAAAGCTGTGTTGATTAATAAGCAGGCATTATTGAATCACAGAGTAATTTTTTCCCTCGTAAAGGAGATTATTGATGTCTCGTTGTCGCAACTTTTTGCTGCTCTGTGGTTTATTGACACTATTTCTTATTGAGGACATGATTGTACTTTCAAGTATGGTTCGTGTAATACGAATACTTGGCTAGAATTAAAAACGGTTCTTTTTGTTCTTTTGCGAATTAACAATTTTTGTTCCTTTGTGAAGTTTATGAAATTTACAACATAATATTATGCTTATCAGTATGTAAACAATTTTACTGGTGTAATTGTATCTTTCTGATATAGCTGTAGTAATATACTTTGTATATTTGCTTTTCCGAATTTTTTAATACTTAAATCTGGAAAATTAATTATGAAATGTGAGTTATAAATCGGTAAGTTTTAAAGGATAAAAATAACGAGGTTCTTCACCCCAACAGTATATTTTTTTAGAAGCATATTTTTTAATGTAAAGAGCTTTAAAATATTCACTTACAACTGCATAAATATCGCTGCGATATAATTATTACTTATAATGAAAAACATTTTAGTTTGTAAAATACTGATTGAAAACGCAGCATCAAACTACACAATAATATCCATTTGCTTCATTGCGACTGTACTATTATTATAACATGGAAATGAAATATCTCGACATCAAACAAAAGCTTGTTAAAATCCACGAAATACACTCATTAATGAGAATGAACGAAATAGTTGCGAAGTTTGGATTTCGCGGTCAAAACTTTTTGTGAGCTCCGTACATTTGTGAATTTATTTGGTTTGTTGTTAAATTTATGGCAGCTCACTTTGATGGGATCTTCTCATAAAACATTGTAATAATTGTGTTCTTGTTTATTTCATTTCTTTGGTTTAATGTCACTGTTAACATACGTAATACGTATTTGATTTCAAGGAGCACACTTACTATAAGCTCCATAGATGAAACAATATTAGAGAAATTAATATTTTTACGTGCGTACGTAACACACGTGTCAAAAGTGAAACTTCTTTGGCAAGATTTAAAGATACCAAAATCGTTGCCTTTTACGCCTGACGGTATTGCCATGACGCGACCTTGAAACAAGAAGGTCAACAGTCAAATCATACCCATCTTCGTGTTAATTAAGCCCCTATCAACAATTTCGACGCCATATTCTATACGATTAATCGTTCCGTTTTCGAATCGAGCAATTATCGATTTACAATAGTTCCGCTCGCGTCACGCAGTGTGCATTGAATAAAGCAAACGTTTGATGTGTCGGTGTGTGCGACGAATTTCAAATCGAATTGAAACGATTAGTCGGTATCGTAGCGAGAATTACTAATGTTTTACGAACCGAAGTTAGAACAAAGGGTGGTAATCAGTTATAGTTCAGGATGAGAAGGAATAGGAACGTTTAAAGACGAGTAATTTTATAGTGCGATATAATATAATAAGTTATCCTTATATTTTGAGCTACATGCAGTAATACTTTTTGCATATATCTTACATAAATGGGCGGCTTTGCATTGTTCAATACATTAACAGCAAAAACCGAACTGACCACAAAATACTAAATACTAGATACTAGATTTTAGATACTAGATTTAGATACTAGATTTTCCATCGCCTATTTTACGAATGTTTAGTTTTTTCCAATAAAAGTAGCCATTATTATTTCCGAAAGTCCACTCTATCTCATTCTATCACGAATTCCATTAGAATCAGTTCAGTGCTTAACAGTAGACCTATTAGGCATTACCAGCAGGAAGATACATTCGCGTTTATAATTTTAGTCTAAATAAATTTGGCCCATTTATTACTTAAAACGGAAGGTAAACATATTCCATACATGCTATACAACAAGTTTATTACAAGCAGGATAGTGGATACTAGATATCAGCTGATGCAATAGAGAACCTTAGTGGAACCTGGCAAAGCGCCCAGTAACAAAATATTAATGCAGGTGGAATAATTGCTGTGTTTATAAATGATGGCTTATTGTCATTACTGCAACGTTTTGAGATAATTTTTGTTGCAAATAAATAGTTTTCAAAGTTAAGATGAGAACTTATGTAATACATCCCATAAAATTGTGTTACTTTATACAGAACTAGCTTTCCGCCTGCGGCTTTGCCCGCGTTTTCAAAGAAAAACCCGCATAGTTCCCGTTCTTGTGGGATTTCCGAGATAAAACCTATCCTATGTCCCGGAGTAAAAATTAGCCTATGTCCTTTCTCGGGTATTAAAATATCTCTATACCAAATTTCATGCAAATTGGTTCAGTAGTTAAGGCGTGATTGAGTAACAGACAGACAGACAGAGTTACTTTCGCATTTATAATACCTATACTATTAGTATGGATAAGTATTGCAATACATATCTTTAATCGTTTTCAAAAGACCATATAACCGTACCCACTTCTTTATACCCCATAAATCTTAAGCCCATTTTTAAATGCATGTATGATCTTACACTGGAGTGTTAAGAGAAAAAGAAGTGTTCGAGAAACAAACATCTATCAAGGTGTAATCTAAGTTTATTGACAGGTATAAATTACATGGGGCTTAGTACATAGCCTATCTGGAGTTAGAAGAATAGATAAGGGTACGATGGATCGGTTAGTGGCATATTGTGAGCGGTGGCGATGAGCGATTTATATACCTAAGTTAATATATGATGTAAGTTAATACCTTTTTTATTTAAGATAGGGAAGCGCTTGACCACAATCTCTCCTGATGGAAAGCTAATATGTGGTCTAAGATGATACGTGCTACCCTAGAAGGTACCCGTTCACTCTTCGCTTGAAGATATATCTTTTACTCATCCTCTTGGTACAACCTTTACGTTATTATCACGTTATTGAAATAATAAATGATTAGTTAATTTTTTATCATCCTTTGTTTAGTTTTTCGTAATTATTTACCTACTCTTCTGGTAAGAGAAATAATAGAAATACGCAATAAGAATAAGGTACAGAGAGAGGGTAATTTGTAGGTATAAATTAGAGAGTCCTATAACCAACTACCTGAATAAAACACACACTGCATTATCACCATCCTTGTTAAACATCTAAATAAACTCATTTGTTTCTTTTATCTATCAATCTCAATCGAGAATCAAGCCTCATACGTCAATAACCTCATACAATTTTGTCATTGCAAGAAGTTGTTATTGTTAACTGCAAGAATCCTGACCAGCTATAATCATTATCCACAATCTACCAATATTATCCCAACAGTAAATACAATTAAAATAACCTTAAGCTTTACCAAAACCGCTATCGCCGGCAAGCTGATCACAACCCCACTATCACCGATAAGGTATGTCGCTCATGTGCTAATTGATAACAACTTTTAATATACGCTAATACTTATTAAACCGCGAATATCACTATCGCGATATTCCAGCTTGATTTATAACAAGCAGAGATAAAAGTCGATAACTATTACGCAGTGATGCCAATTAGAAAATACTTTAAAGTATTGGATAGATCGCAATTAGTTGCCTTGACAAGTGTTGATGGTACATTTCTGATTTATTTTATTTATGGGGAAAAAGGATGATATAGTGGGTAACATATTGATAGATGAAGCTGGTGAAGTGATTAAATTGGATAAAGTATCGTGCAGTATACGTATAGAATGGTAGAAAAACGGTCATAGTATACTGATTAAGAAGTTTTTAAGATTATCGATTACAATATAAACACTCAATTACGAAATCAATCATATTTTATTTTTAAGAATGCTCGTAGAAATCTTTTTACGTACCTAATTCAGTGACAAAATTTTTGATATCCAAGACTAAACTAATAAAATAATTATTTATATTGAAGACGCAGATTCCTGCTATTAGTATCAATCCTACTACTATTTACTCGATTTAACTCATAGTAGTATCTTCTTTTATCCCAATTGTGTATTTAAATATCCAGTAACAGTTTATTACTAAAACAAAAAACATAAACTAAGAAACAACAATATTAATTGCAACTCAATAATCCTCCATTTTAAAATTCAATAAGTCAATAAACCGCACGCAGACTGTTGCAATTTTAATGTTCATTGCAACTTCTTTATTACTTTTGTAATTCAGAATTATACAGAATTCATAAATATATTTGTAATATTATGATTGCATATTGTTATTTAATAACAATTGGAATTATGTAGAAAAATGCAATTCCTCTTCACTATTACATATGTATATGGAATATAATACATGGGTATATAGATAACTATATAAGTTGTTAAAAAGAAAGAAACGTATATTTACAGCAATAAATCGATTTGTAACTATTCGTAATATTCAACATCTACAACTTTTCGAAACCTTACTAAATCCTACAATTTGTAAATCCAGACTTCAAGGCTTAAAAACAGAAAAACAAAATTAGGACCGTCCGAAAAAAACAATTTACTCCGTCCAATCATTTCTCCAGTATTTTACAGTGCCCTTTGACGCTAAGATAAAATGTCCAATCGATTTTCGATATCCCCTATTAACAAGGGTGTAAAGTCGAAAATCGCTTGTAACTTGTGCCTACAAATCACTGGTCGTGTTCAGTACTTTGAAACCAATTTCCGTTCCGCTTTCATATTGAAATGTAAGTACTCAGTGACAAATAGAGGGCGCTGTTTGTGGATTGTAGATCAATTATTTATTGGGGATTTATGGACTTTCCTCTTTTTTAATCGCAAAAAGGTTATTTCGACGCGGGTATGTGATGTTTGCAGATCTTTAATAGAATATAATATTTTATGGACTTAAAAGAATATACAAAAGTGTAAATTATTCTTTATTATATATTTAATCTCCATAAAACATGCATTATTTTTATTTATAAGTAACTAGCGGTCCGCCCCGGCTTCGCTCGTGGTACATATTTCGCAATAAAAGGTAGCCTATGTCCTTTCTCGGGTCTCAAAATATCTCCATACCAAATTTCATGCAAATTGGTTCAGTAGTTTAGGCGTGATTGAGTAACAGACAGACAGAAAGAGTTACTTTCGCATTTATGATATTATAGTATGGACCAAATTTCATGCAAATTGGTTCAGTAGTTTAGGCGTGATTGAGTAACAGACAGACAGACAGAGTTACTTTCGCATTTATAATATTAGTATGGACTAGTATGGATATACAACGCTGAAAATGGTAAATGTAGTATTTAGTACCTACCTATTTTACTCTTCTCATATTACCTTCCTATTATTTCGTTTTCGAATACAATACCATTATGAAGGTAGTTAACCTAAACTTACTATAGAATAGAAGCAATACATAACAACACAACTACAACAGACCCTTTCTTTTAACCCATTGACCACCGAGCGGCCCAATGAGACCACGACACAATAGTTTTCTATTGTGTCTGTGATTCCGGGGGCTAAGGCATTAATTAATAAGAATTAATCTGTATCCAGTACAAACAAATAAAAAAACAGCAATACAAAAAAACGCAATACATTTGTATCATCGGTATGTCACCCACGTCAGCCGACACGATTGAGTCGGCAATTTGCAAATGCGTTGATATTGTCAACTGGAAGTAAAAAGTATATACTCCGTTTGTTATGCCATAAATTTAATCTATCTCTATAATATAATTATTTTGTAATGAATTTAGATGTTAAGTTTCTCATACTTTAAAGTTGGCTGATAGGTACTTTGTTTCTGACGCGCGAAGGCAGATTATTATGTCAGGTCACGTCATTCACTTATAATTTATGAGTTCAGTGTTGTGTGTGTTACTTACTTGAAGCTTTAATTTTTATTTGTAAAAAAGTGTCATAAGTTTTTACACATTTTTATTAAATTTACGGTGGATTTACACTTACCATTAGAATATTCTCTGAATGACCTTAATTTCTACACTCTAAGAAACGAAAATAAAAGAATAGCTAATTCCTCCAAGAATCAAGTTCCCTTAACTATAATTGTCTATACTATTTTTACGCAGACAAGCGCATAAAACCTCTTAAATACAGTTATTAATGATCAGTCACAAGATGTCCTTTAAAACTGCTCCCGTTCTATAAACGAGTATTTTTGTTATTTTTTACATAACTGGATCCTTATTTATATTGTCATTGATAGATTCGAAAGAGTCACTAGACCTGTAGATCTGGTCTCGAGTAATATTTTTATTCATACATTGTTGAATGCTCTTTATTTCACCCGGATGTGTGAGAAGGGAACTTTTATTGCATCTAAAGTACTATATTTGACTATTGCTATTTAAATTAGACATATGACTATAAACGCTTTATTGCAATCATAAGATAGACTTTAATATGATAGAACTAGTTTTTAGACCGGACTCTCAGTGGAGTTTCGTTTGCAAAAATAGCGGACCTAAATCTGACTTCTGATATATATTGTATAGATCCCAGACATCCTATAGACAGATGTTGCCAACCAGTTTTGTGGTCCCCCTGCCCGCACCCCGGTAATTAAATATGACATACAAAGAAAAAAATAAAAATTTCCAAAACATGCCGTGTGGGATATCAAATGAAAGAGCTTATTGAGTATATCACGAATATATAGCATACTAAATACATTTCTTACACTTTCTCTAAGATTTTTTAGAAAATTTACGAAAATGGTCCATTTTTGAGTTAACTTTAAACCACTATAGATTGAAAACTCATGAATATATTTTTTAAATTATTATTTTAAATAATTAACAATAGTCCATTGTTTACGATTCAATAGTTCGTACAGTGAAATAGATGCATGGGGGAGTGGGGGGAGCATTCAAAGATGGCGAGTTTCAATATGGGGATCACAAAACTGATTGGCAACATCTGTTTATAGGATGTCTGGGATCTATATAATATATATTAGAAGTCAGATTGAGGTCCGCAATTTTTGCAAACGTCTCCACTGAGTCCGAAATTTTAAGAAATACATATATATTGAAATATCGAAACTCGCCATCTTTGAATGCTCCCCCCACTCCCCCGTGCAACTATTTCGCTGTACGAACTATTGAATCGTAAACAATGGACTATTGTTAATTATTTAAAATAGTAATTTAAAAAATATATTCATGAGTTTTCAATCTATAGTGGTTTAAAGTTAACTCAAAAATGGACCATTTTCGTAAATTTTCTAAAAAATCTTAGAGAAAGTGTAAGAAATGTATATAGTATGCTATATATTCGTGATCTACTCAATAAGCTCTTTCATTTGATATCCCACACGGCATGTTTTGGAAATTTTTATTTTTTTCTTTGTATGCCATATTTAATTACCGGGGTGCGGGCAGGAGGACCACAAAACTGGTTGGCAACATCTGTCTATAGGATGTCTGGGACCTATACAATATATATCAGAAGTCAGATTTAGGTCCGCTATTTTTGCAAACGAACATCTCCTTGGAGCCTGCTCTATTTTATAAAAAAAACAATAATCATCCAATTAAAGTATTTTTGTTTATTCTATGTATTCGTTTGCTTTTTTCATATCACCAAATACGGAAAACCAAAGCGGCTTCACATAAAATCGTAAAACTTTTTCTGCCATTCGAAGGACCGATCAATCTTGATCCGCGGCCGCCAGTGACGTCACCGTTGACAAGGGTCAAACGACATTTTTGTGAACTTTTCGTTTTGCCGCCAAAACAACGCGACCGCAAATTTGAATAACAACGAAATACGAATATGGACTTCTTCTGACTCTTTTTGTGAAGCGGGAACAGTTGAGTTCGAGTTTAAAATGCTTTCGCTTTGACGGTGGCTTATAATGTTAAATTTAGTTGAAATTTTACTGAAATAGTTTATATGTACTATGTGTAATATCAAGCTATTTGAAATCAGTTTCATATCAATTCAAGGAATTACTCACTACAGAGAAACAATCATAAATTTTAATATCTAATAAAATATGAGTTATATTTTATTCGTTGTGTATCGCTACAAACATTATATCATAGAAAGAAAATATTCTTACTATAAGACAATAACTATTTATAGGATACATTACAACAGTTCATTATTTCGGGGTAATTTGTAGGAAATAAGCGCGTCCCTTTGAAGAAAGAAATAATGCTCAATTAAACGCGCACCGCTCGTTTAGTACGTGATACGTGTAATTAAAAGCTCATTATACCATTTACAAGAAATTACCGTCGACGAAATTACTTCCACAGACTCAAAATACGTCTCCAAATCTCGTTTCGGAAACGATACTCCACGCAGTTGCTACGCAAGAAAGACATATTTTTTGTTACAATTCTCAAATTTAAAAAAATCGATCAAAACTGGTTATTCCATCATGCATTCTATATCAGTCGTCAAAATCGATTCCAATAACATCGATTAAAGTTAATACGAGTTCGATAAAATCACCGCTTGCGATTGTATTGGCATTTTCCATGCCCCACGTTCCGAATTAATTTGTCTCGGGGCAATTAATCGTTTCTCGTTTTCAACAATTACTTTTTTATTATGTCAGAGGAATGTCAAGTGTTCCGTGGGCGTATTTGGGTAAGGTGCAATCGAATTAGAGTTGTATGGTTTCTTGCGTCATAGAAATCGATTATATCTTTAGTGTTAATCGAGAATCCGTTTAGGAAGCCAATGGAAGATTGATTTTGGTGACGTCACTTACGAATGTAAAGCATGTATAAAATTTTGATAATATATTTCGGCAAACCTGACAATGGTCATGAAGACAGACTAGAAATTGTAAAATTTGATACAGACGTAAAATAATTTAATTTATAAATTATGCATGATGCAACGGTGTTACAGGAAATGTATATGACGTGGTTGACAGGGTTACTTGTAGCACGTGTCTCTGGCCACAACACTACATATCTAATGAAGGAAGCGTTATGGCGCATTGTACTGGGAACACATATTTCTGTGTAGCGCCGTGGACTGATGATATATTAGTGTACAATGAATACTGAGTATTGATATTGTGTCTACATTATGAAGGTATTGCATAATGACATTTGAATGTGTGTGCCAAAATGTTTGAACAATTAATAAGGCGAAACAATGACAACGTAATTTAATAGTATTAGGTTGATTTTGTTTTCATCTTTTAAACATTTTGTGTCCTACTCATTATAGGCTATTGGAACACCATAAATCTGAACTGTTTTCAATTCAATTTGTTGCATCATGAGTATCAATGTCCCACAATACCCCTTCCCATGCTCACCGTATAGCAATTTCCGAGAACCATTCGCAGTTCCTTTGTGCGGGCCGAGGCATTTCATTCTGCTTTATTTTCATTCCCGTCATCGTCACAGTTTAGCATTGTTGCCCTTTTTTCGGCGCTCTTCGTTAGCGATCGTATTTTACTCTTTGTCGATGATAACCACCCGTCGAGTTTCACAGAATATTTTTTATTCAATTTTTACTTAACCTCTTTAGGGGATCGGTGCCGAAGCGTCCACATAACCCTGTTTGTTTAGGCTCCGGATTAATTTACGAAAACGGATTTTAATGTTTCCCCATTCGAGTTTACAATTTTGCGCCGCGGAATGTGTTCATTTTAATTTTTATATTTGTTTCCAGTTGGCTCGTGTCTAGTTTTGTGTACAGAGTTGGAATTTAATTAAAATTTTTCGTCATAATTTCCGTTCCGTGTATGAATTAGTAACATGCGCGCTCCTTTAATAAATTTAGTTGTATGAACTTTGTGTTACAAAGGAGATACAAGTTTTAATTAATTTGATGATAATCCAGTATTTGTAAATTAATTGTCAATTTATGGAATTTAATTACTGAGAAATTGTTACCGTTTCGATCAAGATTAATTATTTCAGTGTATATTCCTCATATATTTACTAAAGCTACATAATAACCTTTCACCAATATTGCCAAGTGTGTTCCAAACAGTCCCAACAAAGTATGGTTTTAATTTTTTTCTTAATGCCCCATAACTCCTTTTCTTCGTAAAGTGAGTGCGTTTGTTTTGATTTACAGTCTTTTGTGTAGCGATACAATTATCGGTTTTATGTTCGCTCGAATTAGTCTTGGAAATTGGATGTTTGTATTAATTTATTTTAATAAACCTTTGTATCTTTTGTTCGGTTTTAAGGGACATTGTTTTTGAGAGTTCTATACTAATATTATAAAGCTGAAAAGTTTGTTTGAACGCGCTAATCTCTGTAACTACGGGTCCGATTTGAAAAATTATTTCGGTGTTAGAGAAAGCCCATTTATCGAGAAAGGCTTGGGTAAAACCGCGGGGCACAGCTAGTGAGTGATAAATTTCTTGATGTACCTTTTATGATGGAAGATAGATGGTGCTTATAAAGATTGATAGGTGTAAATATACGTAGAGACATATTATTGAAAACATATAGGGAGGCATAGGAAATTTATTATCTAGATAATGTTACCTGACTATTGAAATATTATGCTGCTGCAGCTGTTAAGTAAATGCACATTTTATACAATTTTATTATTAGTTTTCTATGCTTATGCATCTTTGAGATTATTCCTTATAGGAAGGTTTCATGTACAACCATGAAATCTTTCCTATACTATCCTAGATTTATTAAATGGATCACGAAAGTAGTTTATTTTTAACATTATCGTAACATCGTTTAAAATAATCAAATAATCAAAAAACTTCACACAGTTAACATTATTTTCAGTAAATTGTATACATTCAAATTTTGCATCGCTTATTAATTTGTTGTTATTATAATTTTTCTTAAAACCCATCGTTTTAGACGTTTTAGACACTCAACATCGTCTGAGCATGTTAAATTCTTTATCGCCAATAACAGATGTGTTGTTTATTTTATAATCCCAATAAAATATGTTAAATAAAGGAGCCGGGCGCATAAATAAAGGTCACAAGCGACGTAAATGTATGTTCATTCGATTTTATTGCCGATAGTTGAATATCTGCACCTGCTGGTGTATTTCTACGCTATTTGCCTATTTCGCGACGTATACTGGAGCTGTTCCCACGTATTCTATTTCTTTATTATTAGCTTGTAATTAAGATATGTAATTTCATTTTATCTGGTTATTTAATGGAGCAATCTCGTATGTTGACTTTAATGTAGTTTAATTTGAATTTTTAATCAAAGCTTTTTATTACAATCGATCTCGAGAGTTGGTCTTATTTTACACATTACTGTTTATTGACTTTTTAAATGCTCCATTTTGAATTAGTATAATGTAATGTACATAGATACATTACCAACAAAATAACGAATGCTTATTTAATTTTTTCGCTATACCAAATTCCCAGAAAAAGAACAGATTACAGACCAAATATAAAGCGGGTTATCAAATATCCAACTTCTTACTATGAATAAGAACGATATACAATAATCTTACAACACTTATCTAAGAATAATGGTGACCCAAGGGTATATTAGATCAAGAAGGAATAATTTGCTTGCGTTTTGTATGAACCTAACCACATAAGCGTCAGCTTTTGGGCCAGAGATGATTCTAAAATTTGAGCTCCGAAAGTTATTGGGCTTGTATGTATTAGAATTTCGATCTTATCGTCCTAGTTTGAGAGTCGTAAATGCAGAATGCAAGGATTATGTAGACTTTTGCATTGCTCTTGACTAGTTTCACTATTGATGGGAATTATGCAATATACCTCTTAAATTTTAATTTATCTTTCTTTTAACGTACAAAAATATTTAAGATAGGGGCATAGAAATATTTAATTTAAGGTACAAAATAGTAGTATACATACACATACAAATACTGTAAAACTAGCTGCGCTTCGCGGTTTCACTCGCATGGCTCAGGTCCTGTTGGTCTTAGCGTAATGATATATAGCCTTATAGATCCTCGATAAATGGGCTACCTAACACCGAAATAATTTTTCAAATCGGACCAGTAGTTCCTGAGATTAACGCGTTCAAACAAACAAACTCTTCACCTTTGTAATATTTTTAGTATAAAATGAAAGGAGCATCAAACTCTGCATCCTCAATGCATACCAAAATTCCTCCAAAACCGTTGAACCAAAAATGCTCATATTAAATTAACAAATCAAATCAATAACAGGTAATTTACGTGCTCTTGAAACTTGTAATTTGGTTAACTTTTGCTCGATTTGTTCGCATCAATCTTGCGCACACGCACATTTGAGTACTTGACAGTTTAATTTTTGGGATCCTCTTACAAATTGCCTAATGCCGGACCACCGGGGATTTGGTTAAAGTTAATTATTGTTTATATTTTTATGTAAAGGATACTGATAATTTTGGATTAAGCGCTTGTGGTAAGCTTAAGCACGTTTGTGCTTTTAACTATGGTGAATTTTATTAATTTAGAAAATTATGTTCCTTGGTTTCAATTAAGTTTTTTTTAAAAATACGTTTTGAATTTTAATTGTAAATATGTTTCACTGCAATGACAAGTCCGCGGTTTCTGTCCGCGGTTAACTTTCGTGGTGTAAGGAAAAAACTAATACTAAAATTATATGTTTGGCCCGTGCCAAACATATAATTCGTTGTTGAATAATTCAGAAGAAAACAAACATTATCAGAAACTGACACGTTTTATAGAAGAAGGACATATTTCATTATTTGAACCATCAAAAAAGGAGCGTTTGTGCCGTGCACACGTGTCAGAAGTGAAACTTCTTTGGAAAGATTCAAAGATACCAAAATCGTCGCCTTACTCCATGACGTGTGACCTTGAAATTTTACTATCAACGCGCCTAAACAAGTTTCACTTCAAAATATCTCTACCAAAATATATCTGTATAATTTTCTACCAAACGTTCAATATCAAACAGATCGCGAAAACAGATGTCTCCAGTCCATTAAATACAAAAGTATACTACAATAAGGTCTATTATTCCGTGCTGTCATCAAATAAAATGTGCACTCGACTGTACAAAGAATTCAGCCCAGCCGACATGGGAAATCTCATTCTATCGAATCGGAGTAAGATTCTCTTCGCGATTGTACGTATGGATGATAATAAATTGTTTGTTTTAATGGTGTCGTCGTTAGAAAGGACTGCCAAAACATTAACCTCCAGGGTTAAATGTTTTAACAGTTATCTAATTCATATTTTGTGCGTGTTCACGCTTTAATTTTTGTAGTAGGGCGTGACCTAGTTCAATTAAAAAAAACTCATTTAACTATAAAATATACTCATTTTAGCTATAAATATTTTGGTAGATAACAAAAAATTCTTTAGGGACTATTACTTGCTTTACATACAATCAATAAAAAAATCTGCATACTGAATAATTTATGACTTATACTTATTATTTTGGTTGCACTTAATATATATTATATATTATTATGTATTGATTATTGTTTAATAAACAAAGACAAATTAGTCAATCAGTCAATAACTTTAATTGCTTCTGAAGGCATGTTATGATAAACAAGTATTAAGATATAAGATGATAACATGTCTAGTACCAAATATTATAGAAGAATTTATATAGAAATATTCAAAACAACTTTTATGGTATCTTGTGGTAATATGAAATGTATTTAATAATTTCTGTATTGATTAAAACAAAAAGCAGAAAATGTAACGCAGTTCGCTAGCTATGTGTTACAACTAAATTCTAACATAAAATTGAAATAATGCCAACAATTTTCAGTACTCAATTGAACCTTAGGATCATGTCTTAATTCGTCGAACCAATGAATTTGAATCACTCTTTCGCCAAATTGTTCGCAAAGGAGCAGAATTGCCCCTTTCTGAACTTAACGAGCTAACGTCACGAGTCTGGTGTGTGGTGGAAAATGTACGTTATGGCGTTAGAAATACGATTTAACTTTGAATGCTCTATATTCATTACGATTTAAAAAGTAGGTACAAAATAGAGTTAATGCGCGTGGTATCTAATAAAAGTTCAGTTAAGTTTATTCTCGTGTCACAATGTTTGTCCTCAATGGACTCTTAAACCACTTAGCCGATTATAATAAAATTCGTACAACGTTCGATCCAACTTGAGAGATAGGATAGTTTAAATCTCAAATCGTTTTAGAGAAAGCGGATGAAGCCGCGGGCGGTAAGCTAGTAATATATTATAATCTTTTATTTGTACCAAATTTCATACCGATCTGTTCAACTGTTTTTGTATATGCAGATACTATAGCAAACATTCATGCTTATAAAGCTTAATATTTACAATTTAAAATTAAACGATAGGATTTTAAGACACACGAATACATTGGACACATGAATACAATAATTTCTTACACACGATTTTCGCAATTGAAAAAAATATTGAAGTGAAACTTCTTCAAGCGTGTTAGAGTAAAATTTCAAGGTCGTGTCATGGCAATACCCTCCCCTCATCTTGTAAAGCGACGATTTTGATATTTTTGAACACGCTCTTTTTTATTAAAAATCGCTTTCAGTTTAAAACTTAAGACCTCACACATCAATATATACGATGTCTTTACTTAGACAGTCACGCGATTTTGTGTGTGCAGGTGTCTTTGAACTCGGCTGGGGGCTTGATTTAAACAAAATTTGTATTTGTTTGTTTGTTGTTTTAATTAGTTTACCGTTCTGAATAAAAATACAATATATTTTATGTTAATAAATTCGAATATTTTGTACGATACAATGGATGTTTTGATGTTCTTTTTTAAACTGAGATGATTTATACTTTTAACATATAATTCAAATAATATAAATCAAATTTTAGACTCAAATTACTACCTATATTAGTTGTTAAATTATTATCACGTTCCTCCATATTTTACATATAACGATTTAATGCTGACCATAGATCATGTAGCAATACTATTTGGAACCGTTACCGTATATAATACAATATATCCCCATAAAATTGTATTTATTGTATATGTCGCAGGCAAATTGCCGCAAATATTTCGCTGTTTACAAAAGCTCGGCATTTTGTAATATGTCGAGAATTCGTAATCAGAAATTTTTCGTTTGGATAAGGGGGTGGGTTAGGTTAGGTTCGTGTTTTTAAAACTACACAGAAATAGGAGACCCACGAAGTGGGGCTCCGTCGGCTCGCGACCGTCTTTTTGTAGAATTTTGGAATAAGTAAATCCTCAGCATATACAAAATACCGAGTATTTGTAAACGGCGAGATGATACAATTTGACTACGACATATAATATCGTATTGCGAATTCACGGAACAACGTTCAGAAACCAACATAGCAAATACATCTGAGTCTGTTATTTATTTCACGATATTTATTCCCATTTCTTGTCATTCGGAATAAATAAGGGTAGCAATACATGTATCTTCTAATATACGTCCAATATTATAATAATCTTCCAATATACGTCCAATATAAATATTCATATTCATAACTTCAATATAGATTATGTTTGCTGCTTAGGAAGAAAATGACATAGTTAGTTAGTTGCTATTTCCAAGCTTTATTCTATAGCTTTCTTTCCACTCGTGGTCAAAGGAAATTCCCAAAGGAACGGAGTTTCTTGTCGGTTTTTCTCCTTAGAAACTGCTTTCCGAATTGGTGGTAAATGGTTAATCTATGTTATGACGATTCAAAAGAGCTTCTAGAAGAATTCTAATCTATCTTAATATTAAAAAGCTGAAGAGTTTGTTTGTTTGAACGCGCCAATCTCAGGAACTACTGGTCCGATTTGAAAAATTATTTCTGTGTTAGTTAGCTCATTTATCGAGGAGGCTATAAGCTATATTATATCATAACGCTAAGACCAACAGGAGCGAATCAATGCGGATGAAATCGCGGAGCACAGCTAGTTGAATAAATAAATGTTTGATTTTGAATGATATGTTTTACCGAGGTAAAGAGTACTCTATCCATAATCATACCATAAAATAGCTCCGTTGTATCGCGATAGAAAGACAAAAAAACACTTTCGCGTTCATAATATTAAAGTACTTATCAATACTCGGTATAAATACGTTTATAAACTTTTCGCTTCACAGATTGAAGAAAACAAGATAGAAAAATATTAAAACAAAGCTGCACATTTTAATGAAATGTAAAAGCAATTTTAGTAACGTAACATGGCATCCTTGAAAGGTTTAATACCGGTACCTTCAACAACAGCCGCTGCAGAAGTCAATATTTTCTCATATGTTATAAGAGATTTTAATAGAAGTTGTTTGGATATTTTGACAGAAGGATTAACTTTAACAATGCCTTTATAGAAAGTCAATAGACACTTTATATTAGGCAATTTGAAGAGAATCAGAGGTTCGAAGAAATAAATACATTTACTTTATTCTATAAGTGACTAAAACAAATTATTATCGAAATAAATGTATTATTTAAAATTTTTTGAGTGAGTATTTTCATTGAGTTGTCAAAAACTTTTTATATGAAGTATTAATATTTTATTTTTGATAAAATGTTGTGGATACATAAACTACAATTTATACCAATTGATATATCCTTCAACTATTAAATCAACTCTTTTAAAGTTTCGCGCCATACGCATAATAAATAACTACTTATAAATAGTTCATATAATAAGTCTGCATCATTATACGAGTCAAGAAGGTGAGAGAAATTATAAAACTTTTCAATTTGAAGTGCACAAGACCCTTAATTGAAAACACTGGGGTCTATAGCTATGTTGGCATGTGCCGTAATTACTAGGGGCACTATTCCCTACCTTTTTATTCCTAAGGGTCTTTGCTCAACACATGCTGTATAAGCGAGCGATGTGTATGCGATTTCTTAATAGTTTAATTATTTTGTGATGGTATTTTTATGTGGATTTTGAAAGGAATTTAACACAAAAATAAATACGTATTATAATGCAATAATAATTTTTTATATCGCGGGCCTTGAGCGCGGGGACCGAATCTAGAAATTGCGTAACGAAAAACCTCACGCTCCCCACTCCGACAAGCACGGAGGTGTGGCTTGAAGGCATGCTATGCAATAGCTTTACCGCGGCAGTCCCCGAGTGCCACACGTCGTTTTTTAGGGTTCCGTAGCCAAAATGGCAAAAACGGAACCCTTATAGTTTCGTCATGTCCGTCTGTCCGTCTGTCCGTCTGTCCGTCTGTCACAGCCGATTTACTCGGAAACTATAAGTACTACAGTGATGAAATTTGATGGGAATATGTGTTGTATGAACCGCTACAAAAATATGACACTAAATAGTAAAAAAAAGAATTGGGGGTGGGGCCCCCCATACATGTAACTGAGGGATGAAATTTTTTTTTTCGATGTACATACCCGTGTGGGGTATCAATGGAAAGGTCTTTTAAAATGATATAAAGTTTTCTAAAAAACATTTTTCTTAAAGTGAACGGTTTTTGAGATATCAGCTCTCAAAGTCGTAAAAAGTATGTCCCCCCCCCTCTATTTTTATAACTACGGGGTATAAAATTCTAAAAAAAATAGAGGTGATGCATGCTAATTAACTCTTTCAACGATTTTTGGTTTGATCAAAGTATCTCTTATAGTTTTTGAGATAGGTTGATTTAACTGTAATTTATTATATTTGCTGCTACGGAACCCTTTGTGCGCGAGCCCGACTCGCACTTGGCCGGTTTTTATTTTAATTTAATTTTAACAGTCTATACCTAGATTGATATAACCATATAGTTAGAAAGATTTAAAAATTTGATTTGAAATACGAGTGTAACCACTTTTTAACGAACGTTAAAACTTAAAAGTTGTTATTAATTCACGTACCTACTTTGAATTCTTTACATACATCGCTTATGATAATATTCTCATTCGATCATTCATTCAAATAGAATTTTACTTGCAAATAAAATATATCCCTCATACTATAACTTGATATAGCGATTTCCGCTACGCCTATATAAGTGTATCAAACTGTTGCACGTAGCAACGTAGGCCTACACGGCGTAGCACCTATCGATCGTAGCACTACGTAGCCGTTCTCGACGCAGTAATGACTTTATTTTAGCTGCGCTATTTTTAGTTTTTACGTTGTAATAATAGAGTAAACAGTTTTTGTAGTAAACAAGTTTTTTATTGTTATACTTTTGTTATATTCAAAACGAATTATGATAACCTCTTTTCGTGACTAATTGAATTGTAAGATAAACTTTAACGCTCATAACTAATTTAGAAGTGAGAAAAAACATTGTTTATTATTATATTAAAAACTTTACCTCTTCTTATTTGTTTAATATCTAAGTAGGCACAAAAATATTTTTTTTCCAAAAGAAATAAATAAAGCCCCCAAAATTTCATTACCTTACAGTAGAGACACCTCATAGTCGAAATGAATACTACAGACGCTTAAATTAAACATCCAACTTTTTAAAATAAAACTACGACTCGAACTTTTTCAATTCCAAGTACACTTATCACAAGTCCTCAACACACATCGATCGACGAACGTAAAAAACAATATGAAATTACGCGTCGAAAGGGGTGATTATTTCAAACACCCTTCACACTGACTGGATTGATTTGACAGTCTACCCTCGTTTCTCCTATTTGATTTATCGCGTGTGAGAATGACCGAGTGGGTTCATTACAATATTATTTATAAGCCCGTTTTGTATGAAGTGTGGTCACATGTCACTCTAGGTAAAAGATTGATTTAGTGTGACTGTGTTAAGTGGTGATAGTCATATTGTTGATACAGTTATGGGATTTTTTATTAATTATTGAAGGTATAGGTAAATAAATACACTATCTATGTGTTTGTGTTGATTTTGATTGGCTGTATTACGTGTTGTTTATTATGTAATGTAATATTGGTATAAGTCAGTACTCTATGTATAGCGCTCGACTGATTTTCACACATAACAAAAATTTTGTTTTATCACAAAATTATATGAAAATAGAGTTTTAATCATATGTTTTTACAAACCGTTAAGTCTTGACTTTCCATAAATAAACACGTGAAATCCGGTGAAAATGTTCGTTATGAATAACTTATTCACATTATACCGGCTTTGCTTTGCGCGTGCCTGAAATATTCTGATTCTGTAGCGAATGTATTGTTTTAGCGACAAAAAAGTTTTTTTTGTTGGAAACACGATAAAGTAGGAAGTGTAATATTTTTTCTTTAACCTGGCTTGGTTATGAGAATTTGATTGTATGGTTTGTGATGAACTTTATTTTTGTAGTTGCTGTGTGTTTAAGAATTATATTTGAAACTAGCGATCCGCCCCGGTTTCGGACATGGTACATGATTACGTTTTCTTTAAGGAATATTATAAAAAAGAATTAACGAAATCGGTTCAGCCGTTCTCGAGTTATGCGCTTACCAACACATTTTGCGATTCATTTTTATATTATAGGTGAGCTTTTCCTTATTCATTTCTTATAAAAGTCTTCTAATTCTAAAATATTATTTTACGAAGTTGGAGACTTATAATAAAATTCCAAATTGAATACATTTGCATGATAAAAGGTAAACCTTTAACTTATTAATTAACGTCGTAATTATTTAATCTGTAGTTAGGATCTACAGGAATTTCTGAAGATAAATTAAATTCGAGAAAAAGTACAAAGTAAAATGAACAATGAATTGGATTACGAGGGCTTAGTGAAATATGAAAGTTTCTTTTGAATTTCTTCCTAAATATTAAACTGCTAGACATAGGATTACAGTTTTATAAGAGTTTATAAGTATTATGAAATAATTCGATATTTGAATTTATTTTCATAACGGTATTTTATCTATAACTAGCTGTGGTGCTCAGCGGTTTCACCCGCATTGTACGCACTCTTAGCGTGATGATATTATAGCCTTCGTCGATAAAAAGGCTATCTAACACGGAAAGAATTTTAAAATCGCACCAGTAGTTTCTGAGATTAGCGCGTTCAAATAAACAAACTGTTCGGCTTTATAATATTAGTATATACATATAAAAATGAATCGCAATATATTGGTAAGCGAATAACTCGATAACCGTTGAACCGATTTCGTTAATTCTCTTTTATAATATTCCTTGAAGTACGAGGATAGTTCTTATGGAGAGAAAACGTAAACATGTACCACGGGTAAAGCCGGGGCGTACCGCTAGTAATCTATAACAATTAATAGGTATCATGTGATGTGGATGATAATCTAGTGGCTTTATCTCTCTGTACTAATTGATTATAATTAACACTAATGTTAGTCTAACTGAAGACCTATGTTAATATTAAAGCGAGACTTGATTCGACAAATACAGTTATTAATTAATTATGATTAGTATTCGTGATTGATTTAGGGTAATGTCTAGGTTACATTTGATTTTATAATATAAATTAATGGATTAGTTACAAACTAATATTTTTAATTAATTACTGAGACTTTTTACTGCGGAATAACATCTCAGTCCCATGGGAATTTCCTTTGAATACGCGAGCGAAGCTGTGGGCGGAAAGCTAGTTCTTTATATAGTGACACCCACGTTACGTCCTGTTGTTTTACTTTTATAAAGTATCTAGCAAAAAACGTAATAATGGAAATATTAGAAATTAGAACATATACGTCGCCTAAGCATGGAGCCCTTTTATGTTTCTTTCTCTCCATAAGAACATTCCTGATCCTTAACTAAAACGTTAAATAAATTATTATCCTTATTGGTCGCCTCGTTCTTGAGTTTAATTCTTAGCAACATATTTGGCGATCATTTTTATTTATATATTTGTACATATAACAACGTGAACCCATAAAATACTTTTAAATACTTAGCCAGTATATTCGCCAGTAGATATATACCAGTATCATTTTATAGTTAATTTTATTTCCTTGAATATGAAATTCAATTCTCGTGTTCGTGTTATTCCTCCGTGGCATTATCAAACCGTTGAGCGAATGTCTTCACTAAATCAACAAAGACTTTATGTTTTCATCATAGATCGCAAGTTGGATTTACATCGAGAGGATCCTACGTTTACGAAACTGAATAGCGTGCCAAGTACGATTGAAAACGTATAATTCATGGATAGATTTGAGAATATTTTGGATATCAAATGAATAATAAAAAGGATTGTGTTATAGTTACACTCTTTATTGTGTTTAATATCGGCATTGGCATTATACTTTATTAGGATTGTGAATCATAATACGATATAGTAGTTATTAAAATGTGTTTTTTTGTTATTTATTTTGTTGTCCATGATATGCTATTTAACTACCTGAACGTCCTGAAGAATTATCTTTTACTGCTTGTGCTCATATAAAATAGATACAACTGATTTCTACCGAGATAATAATTATAATGTAAATAAATCAGTAGTTTTTGAGTTTATCAACAATCAAAATCTTTAAAGAATAAATAAGGACAAGTTTATTTTTATTCCAAGCAAAATTACAGAGCAACATAACCCCAGAGACCTCATAAAACCACAGACTAATCTCACACATTTTCTTTATTATCCGTCTTATATATTATTGCGTTTTCATCAGACAATCCAATGTTTATCTCACTGAGTGGAACGATTCGAGACCATGGCCGCCGAGCCCGACGCGCACGCAAAAGATTATTGAGGTATGAATACAGGAATGTATCTCGGGATTTTCCCCCTTAAGGTAGAGGTTTTGGTACGAGCGATGAGCGGAGCGGTTTAGTGAAACATCTGTGTTAAATCTCTCTCTAATTTATTATGTTAAATATGCAGTTGTAGCCGGTACGATGACGTAGTAGTTTTAATTGCGGCGTATCCTTAGTGTAGTATATTTTTTGGAAGAACGTAAAATATAAAGATTGGAATTCGTCAATTAATCCCCTTCACATTCTACATCCAATACACTTAACTATTGTCGTTTATTGATAAGCTTAATGCAATATTATTTGTAAAGAAAATTTAGTAAGTAAAATTATGAGCCAATCAACTTCGAAATAACAAAAAAACCTGCATCTTTATTACAGCAAAGTTGGGTTATCAACCTCTAATTGCTTTACTACTACCCGCTATAATCACCGCTTGTCGCGTCGCTCATACCAAGATTGTGGCCTCGGAGCCATCATCCCCCTCGCAATAAATGCCGTTCTATAGGTATTAATGCAGTAGCTCAGGTGAAACGGTCTAATGAAATATCTCGGATTTATTTCAATAATTTTGTTATTATAACGACGCGGGAATTTCGGTACGCGCTTTACGGAATATTATTTATTAGCGAATGTTTGGGATAACATAAGTAGATTTAAAAATAATTGGTCTAAAGGAAAATAACGCCTACCACATAAGAATAACCTTATCTACGTTTAAAAACAGTTTTTTTATAGAAGTATATAAGGATTATTATATTTAGTAACGTTATGAGTTGCGGAGAAACAGACAACTATTAAATATTAATAAAAATATGACTTCGTGTGAATGTACGGACAATCACACGAAGTCATATTTTTATAAAGCTCCAATATAGGTTAGCCCATAGCCCATAATAATTATACCTTCGTTATTTTGTAAGGAACACATACATTCATACCATTAGCAACACAGACATGACATTAATACAAAATTCGTATCCAACTCCTAAATATATACCGAGAGATATTTATCAAGAAACTCTCTCGAGTCAAGTTACTAGATCTGGAGTAAAATGTAATGCTTTTCAGTCAAATCTTATAAGAATAAAAGTTCCGAGAAATTGTATTACGGTACACGGTGGAAATCCCAACAGATCACTGGTCTAGTGCTGGATGTTCGCGTTATTTTTCTATATTTTCCGCGAGTTTTATGGTTCCTTTGTACAATGTTATTTGCAGCGTATCCAGAATGGTAAATTTGTACGGTATTTTTATGCAAACGTGAGCCAGTAAATTGTAGGTTTGTATTTTGGGAATAAATACTCTTGGGTAGATGAGTTGAATGAAACGTTCTTATATATCTTGTCTTTCTAGCTCCTAAAATATAACTTACTTATTTGCCTATTAAAAGACAGAATACACACTGTAGGGAACATATTTTCATATTTAAATGAAGATTTTCCTAGTATGTCATTAACAATCTACCAAAATAAGTCAAATACCATATATTGTCAACGTTGAGCGACATCGCTCTTTCAATTACATTGCTGCCTCTGTACTTATAAAAAACATCTCTATTATTAAACAAGCAAGCAAAACGAGCAATCGATGCCGACGTATCCATTTAACCACGGTACAACTAACTGGAACGATTTCCTGGATCTAATCACGTACATTTCTTTGTTACAGGGCGAAAAGGACAATGGCAAGAATTGTATTCTCTCCTGCGAGAAGCGGAAAGCCGATGACACTGACATTAATAAGGACTTGAAGAAGGTAAGGGTTTTTTTTCTTTTTTATTGTTGTAATAGTGTGACATAGATTTAACTGTTTAGGCAATTATAAGAACATTTTTCTGATAGATATTTCTTTTTATTATATTGGTGATTTATGATAGGATTTTGAATAAATGAGGTATGAAAATATTATATATTTAAAATTGCTTGAATTTCAAAAGTATATAATATATATGATAATCGTATACGGCTATGATTGAACAAATAAGTTGAACTAGTAAGATATTTTTACCGTATTTGTTGATAGAAAGTATGCGATAATACATTGTGTTGGAAAAGTAGAAAATTATGAGTAATTTAACGATACTTACATCGAACCTGTGAAATAAACTAATAACCACTGCGCCCATAGCATGCTATCGTGTGCTATTCCACTAAAGATGATGATAAAGCCGATTGCTTATGCATTCATTGCGCAGAACGTGTGGGCCGCGATAAGCCGATACCGCATAAACGAGTGTAATGGAGACGTTCTGTCGGTGCTCACCGTGCGAATAGTGGAGCGATTCGAAATGTGGTGTACGGTCAGCAAAAATTTCATTGAAAAGCTATAAAAAATGCCAGCGAAAAATTACATGAGTAGTCGTGATCGGCCTTGGAAATTTTCTAGCATAACAATAAATAGTATATATCTGAGCCAAAAACGTGTTTCAGTTTGTCCAGATACAGTACAAGAACGAGGAACAGGGTACAGCAAATTGCTCTATTTATGAATTGTGAGGTTTCGTTTCTTCCTTTTTCTTTATCATAAACTCAAATTTATTGAAATATGTACCTACGTAAATAATGACTTGAAATAACAAATACAGCAAATCGTGAAATAAGGAAGCATGAATATTGTTTTCGTTGTAAATTATTTATAAGGAATATACTTACTTTTACGGCGGCAAAGTAACTAGTACATTAGCAACCCTTTCTCATTTACAAATGTTATTTTTCAATAAATTTATTCTGAGCAGGTTAGGAGCTTTGTAAAAATACGAAATTGCTTCAAGTACCAATTTCGTTGCGACTTCACAACATTTTAATGCACTTGAGAATTTTCCAGCTCCATAGTATTATTGTAAGTACGGAAATTATGTTGAGTAATAAAGTACCGTTAGCAAAACAACCGCTGTTCAAAAACTATGAGAAATAAAAAATAAATTAACAGAATTAGAATAGTCTTGCATGACAATAGCTAGAAACAATGTAAAAATATGTATATGTAAATGTATATAGACATAACATTTGCAAAAACACGCAACTATTAGTGTCTCATTTTAGATTCGATTCTTTATTGGCGCGAATATTACGAGCCATTAACAACACTGCGTACTCCTCAATAGTTTCTGTCACGCTACATTGTATTGTCCGATCGTAAATAAACTTTAAGTGGAAGGGATTGGGTCGACATTTAAATAGCAAATGAAAAGTGTAGGAGGGACTTTAAAGGACTCTAATGTTAGATGCGTTTCAGATTTAATTAAGAGTAAGGGATTATTAACATGAAACTTCTATGGGTACGGTTTTAAACACGAAATACGTTTTTTTTTTTAAAGAGGCTTTTTAATGAAAATCTAAAATGTAGTAGAATGTAGAAAATCTAAAATTTAATAAAATATAATTGTTTTAAATCTAGGTCGAATCTTCATTAGGAAATTATCACATCGCGGCTTTTAATGCTGGCCAAGACTGACGATGTGATTGTTAATATTATTAGGAAATAAAATAGAACTAAAAATAATTATATTTTGAAATTATTCGTAAAAAATGATAGTAATATTTTCTCTCACTTCTGACACAGCTTCTGATTCCTTTGTTCTTATTGATTACTTTTTAACTTCCTCCGACTTTATTTGTATCGTAAATCTTTCTGAATGAGACGTAGGGCTGTCATATCAATAAATAACTTATGAAAACATTAAAGATGTAAAAATAAAAATATTTAATGTATAGCTTATTATTTGTAATATTTTACATTTTTAAACATTTTAAAGGTTAATCAACGTATACTACAAAAGATTTTGTTTACATTTTTAAACCGATTTGTCACTTATTTCGTATTATAGTTCGGTCGTTGTGCCTTGTAATATATAGACCAGTTATCCGATAAAATATTGTTTTCTCGGTTGGCAGCCCTAAGCCGGCACGGGTAGACATGTCAAACTTTCGCCTCACATTCAGCGGCAAGATGCCAAAAGTGATTCTTTTGGTTGGCAGCCAATACATCGAATTGTACTCGCATACCTTATGTTACGTAATAAACTATTATCTTATAATGAGTGGTATAAACAGAACTGTTAATAGAATAACGCTGGGTTTTTGTAATTTATTGATGTAAAATTACTGATATTTATTTATTTACTCTTTATTGTACAACTAAAATAAAAGTACATAAAACAAAACCATTTAAAATGTACAAATGGCGGCCTTATGGCTCAAAGCCATCTCTGCCAGGTAACCTATCTGTAGTGAATTTGATCTTGCAGTACATTTGATGCGTATATAAATAGAGTAAGTATTATGCACAACAAAACGTTATAAAAATAATGTTATAGGTTCAAATATGGTTATTAATTATTGTTAGGAACATCGATAGCAATAACGTCGATTTTCAATTTATAACACATCATTACATAGTGATATAATATACCATAATACGTACCATAATGGACTGGCCGGTTGGCTTGGTTGGTAGTGACCCTGCCTTCCAAGTCACTGGTCGTGGGTTCGATTCCCACCCGGGGCAAATATTTGTGTGATGAACATAGATGTTTGCTCTGTGTCTGGGTGTTAATTATCTTTATATAAGTATTTATTTAAAACTATATATGTATGTTTATCAGCCATCTGGTTTCCATAACACAAAAGCTTAGTATGGGATCAGATCGTACCGTGTGCGAAAATAGTCCCGAAATATTTATTTATTTATTATTTAATTATGTAGACACATCATAATTAGAGACGTACGGTTAATACCAACCATTTATTTTAGTAGCATTTAAAACCTATAAACACTCACAAATAGCGCTTTAACCCCGCAAATTATACGAGAAAGCGTCAAAAAAGTGATTCAATTAAAGTACGTCGTTCCCATTCAACCATTTCGGGGTCACTTTATTTTCATTATCTTTTTCAAACGCGGGGTTTCTTAAATTTACGAGACGTATTCTGGTCTCATTTGAATAGAGCTTTGAAGATGTAGGGGAATAAGAATTTGGGTGGAAGGTATTTGTAAGGATTTGTACCTATGTGCCCTTGGAATTTTATCTAGCTATGTTTTACTGGCGTGTTTCTTTGATGTTTTTGATGTTAGATGGCGCAAGGTCTTGTTTAGTATCTATAGATGAGGTATTTCAAAAAATTAATAGGTATTTAAAAACTGTCATATAATAAATTTTGCCGTTCAAACACTATTAGGGCTTTTGTGAAACTAGGTGAAGCCTGTATTAATATTAAGAAATTTGAAAACGAACAAATAAGAAATTTATTCACATATTATAATTATATATTTTAGAACTATACAATAATAAACACAACACAACACAAATGTAAATATATACTGTATTCTGGTGTCAACCAAATGTTTAACAAAAACCAAACTCACAATGAAAAGGACCGTGATTTAAACAAACGACAATTAAGACAATGCACCTTTTCACACAAAAAAAAAACCCCTTATATACAATCGTACATGACACACAAATCCACTTAAAGCTGTCCCCAACTGAATAGATTATTTCTTACGGTGCATTTACATACGAACATAGAGCTAGAGCATGAGCAAGAGTATTCTTTCGTGATCTTTTAGTGTAAACGAAAGCTCGTATTCAGTGTTATTCAGTATTAGAACATTGCATAGAATCTTTTCGAACGCACTAAGAACAACAACAGAATGCTCTACGCCTGTTTACACTTAAAGTAATGACATAGTGGGGTTAGAATGAACGCTCGTTACCAGATAAATATAAACAAACATTTTAACCGCACGCGTCAAACCTTACATCACAATGAGTAAAAAGCTCATAACAACGCGTAGATTGTGCCGTTTTTAAAACTTTTCTCATCTCGCCCCAGCGAAGTTTTTATAAGCGTTTTCTCGACAATACGGCCGATGTAACGTCGATTCAATATTCTATACTTTCCCCTTTTGGAGTTCGGGACGCGTGTGGAAATGGAATTGTTTGTGCTTTGTACGATTGAGTGTTATTTTAGAAGGATGTTTTATGTTAATCTGTTTACTTAACCCATTGAGCCCCAAGCGGCCCGATCGGTCCACGACACAATAGATTTTCTATTGTGTCTGTGATTCCGGGGCCTAAATTATAGTAGTTAGTAAAATAATGTCATATAAACAGTATCGTCGATGAAAAAAAAAAGTTATATATAAAAATGTACATTTCACTTTTGAAGAGGTATACAATCAAGTTTAAAATGAAATCTAAAGTAATCTAATCTTAAAGTAGACATAATTCAGCAAGTTATTAAGGGCCCTTAAAATAGCTTAAGACTAAGTCCAAAATCAACTTTTTAAGTTATTTTACCAATTATTTTAGAACGAAAATGTACGGAACCTTCCATTAAAAATCTCGTACGCGCTTGGCAGATATTTTTCCTTGTGATAATGTGCCACAGATGATACTTTTGAATTAAAGCTTTGTTGTTGATTTTATAGGTTTTTTTCTTTATGAATATTTTGTACAATGTTTGTATGGTTATGTTGTTACATTACTGCTTATGTACTGCATATTTTCTGAGGGTGAAAGCTGAAATAAGCAATGTATATAATTATATTGTTATACATACATATTTATATCCCTGAGATAAAACGTGAATGTGAAGTTATAGGGGAAATGATAAATCTCTTTATTTTAGGAATATTGACGCTATTTTATTATTTCTTATATAAATAAGTACTTATATTTGTCATTTGTTACAGGCTAAGCTAGAGACAAAGGCGCTAAAAGCCAAAAGACCGGGTTTCACGGACGACAGGTACAACGAAACGTCGTACTACATTGAGAACGGTAAGGAATATTGCTGAATTAAACCTAAAATCTTATTGCTAAGAATTGTTTTAATATATTTGTAAAAACATGCACATATTTAAAGAAGAAGTCATAAATTAAGACTAAATCATAAAATATATAGAAAGAACTAGTATGTAACCAAAAATATATAAAATATTCGGAATGTGTAAATAACAGATTTGAAAGCTTTTGTTTTTCAATATATTTTTATTTAGTTTGCCTCTCTACTATAGTAGTTTAGTAAGGAGTAAAAACAATTCAATTAGATTTTCAACAGAAATTACCTTTTAAACTAGTCATTTTAGCCGATTCATTTCTATTATATAGAATAGATAGAATAGGTCAAGAATGTCGAGCAGAGCTGTATATTTCACTAGCTAGTATTGTAATATTAAAGCAATGTCATCTTTAATATCTCTTAATTTACGATGCACCTTGTTCTACACATAAAGCGAAGAATCAGAAATCTAAAAGCGAATTAAGCGTAAAATATGGTCCTTACCTTTGGATGGATGCCAGACCCACCTGCGAATGGCAGACAGCATTACATAGTATTCGGTATTCACGAACATTTTCTAAATGCACTTCTTTAATTTGCTAGTTTAGGCTGTCGTCCTGGTAGTAAACATATTACATGAAATAACGTAAATCAAGGAACTACAGTTTCTGAAGGTATTGATAGAACCGACATAGGTACTACTCATAGCCCTTTGTATTAAACTATTTATAGCAATAACCTTCAAGGTGCATTTATTTGAATACGATCAATTTACATAACCAAGAACACAATAGGCATCCAATAAAATATAGTACACTTAACAAAAAGTAACAAATTGGATTATAATTCTTGCGGAGTCATGTTAACGAAGCGGGATTTTTCAATTTCTTGAAACCCACTACCACTAAATGGAGGCCTAATCAATCTTGAGGCGAAACATCTTGCTGCATTGCTGTAGTTTACAGGTATAGTTAAATTGCAGCCTTGGGAAGTTTTTGTGCTAACGAGCCATCAATGCGGCAAAAATTTCAATATTGATATACATTTTTGCATCATTATATTGTTATACTTTAGTTTTAAGGACAACTTTCTTATCAGTATATATTTTATATTCATTTATACATTGTAGAGATCAAAATATTATTGATTATAATATGTATTAAAACTTTGAACCACCACGAGTGTACTGTGTAACGCATCGCAAATCTGAGTGTAAAATCCTAAAATTGCAGGACTCAGGAAAGTGTACCCCTACTACTTCACATTCACCACTTTCACGAAAGGGAGATGGGTCGGCGAGAAGATTCTAGATGTGTTCGCGCGAGAGTTCAGGGCGCACCCCGCCGCCGAGTACGAAAGGTGCATCAGAGCTGGCACCCTCACGGTCAACTACGAAAGAGTCGACCCAGACTATAGGCTCAAACACAACGACCTACTCGCTAACGTCGTCCATAGGTACTTAATCTATTTCAAAATCATCCTTAATGATAGCGATGCCAAAATATGTAGATAGCTTACAATATATAGTACATCTGGCACTACACTGAGATCAAAACATGAACGAACATGACACTTGTCTTATAGCTCCGTGAACAGATCCTCTGCTACTCCATCCTTAACTTCTCTCTCTTTACTCACACGGGAACAATGGACCGGTGGATTTGGAACGTAGAACGTTTACTAACCTTGCCTGAAAGAATTTATAAGTTGAATTACCACCATTATTTTGGCCAGTTCGACTATCTGTAAATATTTTGTCAATATACAGTATGGACAGAAAAGCACTGGATTAGCATGTGAGTGCACTATGCTTGGGCAAGCAAACAAGTCATCATGAGATGTTTATTTTTGTTGACATCCTATGACTGCGCCCATGTCTTTAGCTGTGTTTATATCTGGTTTTATCCTATCTCTTCACTGCAAAAGTACGGAGGACTCTGAGCCACTTAAAAATTTTTCATTTAACACTGTTAATTTTAGACTTTAAAGTTTGTCACTGAATGTTGTTAAAATTTTTCATTTATTCTTACTTTCTTTTGTGAATTCTATCTTAAATTATTAACGAAACCTAGGTAAGTAATAAAACAGTACATTTAGCGTACAATTCAAATTAATCACAACACTGTCCAACTTTTTCACCTACCTTATAACTTACAATTAATATATCTATAGGATTAGATAATACAATATCTTCCGAATCTTGCCCATCTATATCTAACAACTCAGAGACTTATACAAGTTTGGTACCCCGGCTCCGCTCAGCCTTGCCTGACGTGTGTATCGTTGCAGGCACGAAGTTCCTGTGACCAGCCAACCGATCACCCTCGTTCATATCGACGAGGACATAGTGGTTGTCAACAAACCAGCCTCTATTCCTGTAAGTGGCAAATGAGACGGCCATATTTGTATGCTTATTTTCATAGTCTTCATTATCCTTTGCATGCGCTAGTTTAAGTTCCAAGGTTGGTATATTTGTTGGGTTACGGTGATGGTAAAGCAGAAGTGAGTACGTAGTTAGTATATGTTGTTCAGCTTTTATTGTTTTGTAAATAAAGGCATTATCGTTTGCGAAGCTCGTAGTATCCATGTTTAAACATATTCCTTTTGGGTGAACGAGACAGGCATATTTGTATAAACAATAAAAATTATTTAACTTTATATTTTAAAAAATTGAGTTTAATTAACGTGTTCCATAATTATATAGGCGACACAAAATACCGCGTAAAAGTCGCACCGTGATTTCATATTCTCGAAACTTCGATAGCATTTCTGTCGCGTCAAACTTACAAAAAGGGTCATTATACAAATTATTTGAACATTACCGAGCATGAATTGCGTTCAAAGCATAAGTTGCGGTTAAAATCCGCTTTCGCTACAAAGTCCTTTGACGTGATGTAAAACGGTCCCTCGAGTTTAACAAGAAATATTCCGTGATGGAGTGCCTTTAATAATACCGTCATGTCACTTCGTATAGTACAGCTTTATTGTAGTCTGAGTTCATGCTGATAGTAGGTATGTGAGTTATAACAACTCGATAAATGAGCTATACTTTGGTAGCAACGAAAGCTATGGATAAGTATTCAATATGTGATTCGTTGGAAATAATGGAGTACGTTGTTTGTAATATCGTAATAGTACCTGTAAAGCACAGCTCTTACAATCCTAAATACACTTTTTCTGATGGTAAATTATATTTGAAATATTTTTGATATAACCACTTAAGAGATAAATGAATTAATGATTAAGAAAATGTGTTACAATATATAGTAGTAACGCTATTTTTCTCACAGTAGATTGATCAATATCTAAAAAATTTACAATTTTGCATTAGCTATTTCATACAAAACAAATCTTCTGACGTTATTCACAATAAAGATATGCAACTAATGCGATAATCAAAATGAGAAATGCATCAATGATCCGTAGCCAATGAATAATTAAAAAACGAACATTCTTTTATAAAGAAGACATTGCGCGATGCTCTATATTGCTGTGAAATAAAATATATTCCCTCGGGCAAAAATAATAAGTTGCGGACAATATTGGAGCTTTCGATTCGCTTATCGGTCGCCGCGGGCATCATATAAATTAGTGTAATCAACAAACGCATAATGATGTAAAAATCGGTATAGTACGAGTCGGACTTGCGACGCTAAGGGTTCCGCACGTAGGTTAAAAACCAATTTTAAACAAAATTCGGTATCAATTTTAATAGACAACCGTTATTATCGAGGTCATAAATTTGATGTCGTCAAAACATAAAACACGTAAAAAAGGTAAACCCATTCAATTTACGACTGCGCTAACCGTTACTTTACCTCGATTTTTAATTAATTTTTAATATGGGCAACATAAATATGTCATCTCTGACTCAACTGTTTAACTAAGGGTTCATGATATACAGTCTGGTAACAGACAGACAAATTAGACACACAGCGAAGTCTCTGTAATAGGTCCCATTTTTGTTTTGTTTCCGTTTTGACATTTGGGTACGGAACCCTAAAAAGCAAAGAAGCCAAGTCATGTAGATGTCTCAGTTGTTTATTATTACGCGTTCATTTGTGCGATTTTTATTTGCGACGGGCCGCAGTCGTAACTAATGCGGTGGTGGCTGAGTTATTAATCAAGAGATTGTACACTGTATGTTTACAATACAATGGACGAATCGTATTGGGTAGTTTTTGTCGGACATTCCGTGGTACATTGGGTATGAAATGGAACGATAGAATTCGGGATGATTTATTTTTGTTATAGTTATGTTTGTATTGTTATGATATTATTATAGAGCGTCTAACGATTATTTCGATGCAGTTTCTGAATTAGATACTGAGCTATTTCAATACTTTTGTCGTAAGTAGCTTGATAAAAGGAGGTGGGAACAAAAATCAATCCGAAGCCAATCATTGAAAAACAAATCTATTTTGATTTAACTATTCGATTTTTTAAATAATTAATTTATCAGAAAATAATTGTGTTCAATCAATTCATTGACTCCGACGGTTAATATTGATGGCAAAAAATAAAATATGGATACCTGATTATTATATGGAAACACATTGCATAATAAATTGTTTCCAATATATAAGTCTTATAAAATTAATATACATAAGGTGTGTTAAATATTCTGGAAGGTTCCAACATCAGTACCCATATTAATGAGATTGTTCTCAGTAATTCTAGAGAACCAAACCTATTGATATTATTGTTAATATGTATTTCGGGGAACCTTATTGTGATATATGAGTATTGATTGGTAATTATTATTGTTATTACTCGAGATTGGAATAGCTATTGTAAGTGTAATGTATGAAAGCATTCCTTTCTCTGATGGTCGATAGAACAATATAATAAAACAATACAATAAAACGGAGCTCATTTTTAAAATCCATTGCATTTGATTTAAAAATCGCTGTTTGTGGATAAATAAATCTCAATAAAAATAGTAATTCTATTTTAAAGTAAATTATACTATTATACTAATGTTATTGACACATGATTTTTATATCCAAAGTAATATTCTATAAACTTTTAATTCAGTCTATGAAAAATAAGTAATAAACCGCGATTTAATTCAGTTAAAAATTACTCACGTCCTACTTTAAAATGTGCTCAATAAATCAGAAGTAACACCTTTATGTGAACACATAGGGCTTCCCTGTGGATTACACTTGTATGCCACACCTCTGCATGTGTGCGTGACTACATACGAAAACGGATAGAATCGTGTATTGCAATTCAATTATGTATAATTTAATTATGGTGTACATCACCAATTTGTACTAATTTATACCTACGTAATATGTATAATTTACATGTTAAAACAACTTCATGAAAAGGTCGTAAATCTCGTATTATATGAAGATTACATGTAATAAAAATACATTTTAATCCCCGAATTGTTTAAGATACCTTGACCTGACTGAAAAGGTTATTGATTCAATTATTATTCAATTCTGTAATTATTATTAAATGTCAAAAATCAATAAATTAAATTTTTTATTTTAGAATTAGTTATTTTATTTATTAGCTACAAAATTCTTCACCCTGCATATAATATTGTTAATGAATTGGATATTCTTAATTACCAACATGATTGACAATAATAGATTGGAGATGTTTATTTCAAACTTTGCACTACTACTAACTACCTGCTTATAAACAACGAATTTACCTAAATACAATTTTTGTAACTTTTTCCACACAACTAATTTTTTGACTTTTAGATTCATTCCACTATTTCCGCGACCCCCGTTACCGTTCATCTTTAATTTCTAAAATATACATGATCTTTTCCAAATTTCAGCAATAGTATATCAAACACACAAAATACACAACTACAAATTATTTTAAAAGCAATTCTTTAAAATTTACTATATAGTTAACACTTTAAATCGAGATAATAAAATAACACGATTTCATGATTGATAATTTATTTGTTACTATACTTTTTTAAAACAAACATAAAAAGGCCTCTCTTTGAACGAAGAGTGCAAAGTAAACGATTTCTCAACTCATCATATTCATGTACCTACGTATTTAGTGCAATGCACATTCATGTATGCACTTTGAATTATTCAAGAGTTGTATGAAGTTTGGCACGAATATCACCCTTATTGTAGACACTTACACATATATATATAAAACATAAAACGCTATGCGAAACGACAATTTTGGCATAAACGTATATAATATATCAGTAGTACCTGCCTACTTCTTGTTCTAACGTATTTATTGTCAAATGTTAAATTGCAATGTAAATAAATGTCAGAGATGTGTGACGCAATAATCAATAACAAACAAGGGGTAAAACACATCTCTCGTGAATAAAACTGAGAAATCGCCGACACGGCATTTGGTCGTCACACGATATCGGGTCACGACAAAATGTCGTGTCGTCCAGATGTGTTTTGGCTCTGACCACTGTTATTTTGTGATGGGCCAGGCACGAGACGCCAGTGCTAGCTTGTCCCTTGCGCATCATATACGCCGATGAGGACCTCCTCGTCCTAGATAAG
This sequence comes from Colias croceus, assembly GCF_905220415.1. Taxonomy (NCBI): domain Eukaryota; kingdom Metazoa; phylum Arthropoda; class Insecta; order Lepidoptera; family Pieridae; genus Colias; species Colias croceus. The sequence continues at coordinate 2,075,333 of NC_059539.1, read as the reverse complement.
CCGTGCTCGCTACCGGTGAGTCGCTTGTACCAGCCCTCGGAGAGGCTAGCATGTTCTTTGCATGCTCTTTGAGTGCAAATTCCTTTGCGTCTTTTGAAGTATTCCGAAGAAAAAAAGACCGTGCGGTTCGCGCCAAAAGAAATGTCGGTACTTACTCGGTAGGTTGGGTGTACGAGCCCATGAGATTGTGAACAAGTGTTACATATTATTTGCGTCAAACTACGTTTTTACCAGAATGATACGTTTGTTTCAATATGTAACACTTTCATTGAGGAGTTCGGTCAATAGTTGAGACGGTAATACCACCTACAAGTGGATATCGAAAATGTTTATTTTTTACAGGTTTGTATTGCTTTAACATAATTTTCTCTCCACACGCAATTTTTATTTACTTTTTCAAAAAGAATTCGTAAATTTATCTCGATTAGATATAGTTCTATCGTTTTGTTTTTTTAGGACACCATATTTTGTATGCAGTTTTATATAGCACTAGATACCCTGAATAAATTTCACACCCTTCTTACGAAACGTTTTCCTTACGAACCGTTGACTTATTCATTCTAAGAAAGTGACGTCATAATCCAACGATCCGTAAGCAAGAAGAATCATTATAGCAACGGAGCATAAAGTGATAAAGCATTACTTCTTGACATTTTATCATAACAATCACGTAAAGAACATTAAAGTTTTTTGTCGAACAAACTGCTGTTGGAGAGAAATTTATGTTTTACATCGAAACTCGCAACTAACTGAAATAAGAATATTTCATATAACCTCAGCTTTTAGTGCTTCGCTTACACGTCACTAGCTTGTGTTAACTCGCACTGTTTAATTATTAAACATTAATTTAAAAATGACACTGATTTTAATTTTATTTCCTAAGTTAAGTATTTTGGTTGGTAGCGTTGTGTGCTGTGAGAATTAGATGTTTCTTTAAGAGTTTATTATCATTCTTTACTAGAATTAGAACTAGAGACTAGAATTTTAGACGCGAAATCATAGAAAATTATATTATTTTATATTAAAATCGAACTACTGCTGTTATTATCTAAAAATAATTAAACCGAAAATTTACTGTAATTCGTACAACGGTATTTTAACAAAACAAATTATTTCCTATTTTATATTATAAATTAAAAATGATGTATAATTGTGTTAATCTACTTTTAGTATTGCAAATGACAGACATTTTAGAAACCTTATTCTAAATCTGTCTCAATCAACCTCAATGATAAACCTACAAAGCTAAAAATACAATCTCACACGCACACAACGCTAATTCTAACAAATAAATAACAATTGAACACACAGGTGCACCCATGTGGACGATACCGTCACAACACGGTGGTGTTCATACTCGCCAAGGAGTACAACTTGAAGAACCTGAGGACCATTCATAGACTGGACAGGTTGACGTCAGGTAAATATAGACAGCTGAAGTTTGTTGGTCTGGTGGTATAGAACTGGAGTTTGTTTGGTTGGAAGAATTATGTGAGCGGAATATAGTATGCAATGAAGATGGAAAGTATGTTGGTTTAATTAATTGAACGTGAGTTTGCTAAAATTACGTAAATATTAATTTTCGAACGAAGTTAATTGTAATAGGAACGATAGAAATATACAACGATAGGAACAAGAATAATAAGTGTGGGTAAAATATACTATGCAGGTATAAAAAGCAAGCTTTTAGGATTTGTTTGTTTGTCTATAATATATAATATTAGAGTCAAATAAGTAGAGAAAGTATTATGTAATTAGTTGAATTGAGAAATAAATTGTGACTTTCTATGAAAGATGATAGGTGAATAACTGAATAGCCCACATATTATGATAATTTCAAAGATCTAATAACAGAATATGAGAGAAAATTATATCAAAGAAACTAGATAAGATAAAGCGATCAAGAAAATTCGCTAAAAATTTACACGCTTCAAACGTATAGATACTTATCTCGTAAAAATGATTTCTAACACTCGCGATTTCCCTTTTAAATGTGAACTCTTCATCTGTTAGTATTCACGGTGGGTTCGCTATGATCCTTTAAAAGCCTTTGAGTGAGTTGATCTCTCAGTAGCCTGGTAATGGACGAACGGCTTAGGAAATCTTTGCCTAACGTTCTATTTTTGTTCGCTTAAATATCAATGTTATTTTCAGCTACTTTGAAATGTTTACGTTTGTTAAAGGGGTTTACTTTATCAAGTATTTCAAGTTGAGGTCGCGACTTTTCAAGATTCTTTACTAGTTGAATTATGATGCTTTTAATATTAAATTCGCGAGATGAATTTTAAATTTCTCTCAAGTCTTAATAATCAATAAATGGGGTCTTTGAAAATCGAGTCTGATTTAATTTAAGCTTATTGGATTGTAAACAGAAATTGAATATTGAACGATAAAAACCCTAACGAAATAGTACCAAAACTAATTTAAATGTATTAGTTTTCGATTGAATTCTAAATTCTATTTATTCCAAATGTTCATAAGTCCTGCAGCCAATTAAATTTTTAAACTTTTTCTATTTCGTGAGCTTCATTGAACTGTGAAAGTGTCCATGTGCAAATACATATTAAGTTAAACTTGTTGTCATTTTACACAACATATACCAAAGTATGTTAAGTTTTTTTTTTTAATATACAAAACAAATTATCAATGCGAGAGCATAATGTTATAGGCTGTACTATCTATGCAATACTTTTGTTGCAATGTCTTTCCTAGACTAAGGTAGGTATTTTTCTGAATTCCGCATGACATTGTTTAAATTACTTTATCAGGTCTCTTGTTATTCGGGAGAAGTCCAAAGAAGGCGAGACAGATGGAACACCAGATCAGGAACCGGCAAGTGCAGAAGGAATACGTTTGCAGGGTAGACGGAGAATTCCCTGAGTGAGTATTGCCTTTGTCTCTAATCTTTGTTATTACAATACTTATGTAGGTTTTATCTGCTCTTATTTAACCTTTTGGCAAAAAGTTAATCTTTTCACTTTTCTATTGTAACATCAGAATTATAAGTGCTTTCTTTGGAATTAGGTAGGAACGTTGGTAGAAGCGTAGGGTTTCAGTAAACTTCATCCAGCTTACATAATCTTGGGCTTTCCATTATTGAAATATACTTTTTTTTATATAATAGGCTCCTTTATCAAGACATTCATAACCTGACCTACCTATCGAATATCCCACCCCTATTTCGCGTTACGGTTTGGCACCACTTCAACAGTTACAATGTGGTATACAATGTGGACAGGATATAATTTGAGGGCTTTGCCGCTGTCCGACGCTGTCACGTAAGATTTAATGCGTGACCATTAGGTGATTACATATTGTCTCGCCGTGACACGCCCTAATATTAATTGTGCTGGAGATATTTAACGCTTGCGGTTGGAGGGATTCGCGTGACAGATTAGTTTGTGGTATATCGCGAGGATATTTGAGACGTTGGGAGTAATGTGTTTTGAGTTAAAGACGGGTAATTAGAACTAAATATCAATAGACTTTAACGAGATACTTATTTAAATAAGTACAGTTATGCAATACGAGCATACCAACTTATTGTAAAGTAAATTATACTTACTACCTATTATAAATCACGCTTCGCGTAGAAGTTGTAGTAGTTTGTTCCATACAATAAATAATATCTTATTAATTCTAACTTCACGTTAACTGTCAATCAATCCAATTCTCTTTTGTTACATGTTTTTAATAAACCTATCTTTTCATATTAAACTTTACCATCCTCTTTTTTTATTACTTTCATTATATTATCTACTAGCTGTTCCCCGCAGTTTCACCCGCATTGCTCCGCTCCTGTTGGTCTTAGCGTGATGATGACCTTTCTCGATGAATGGGCATTCTAACACCGAAAGAATTTTTCAAATCGGACCACTAGTTTTTAAGAATAGCGCGTTTAAACATACAAACTCTTCAGCTTTATAATATTAGTATAGATAGATTGAAAGATCCCTGTTATTATATATCTAATTAATTTTAAACAGAACATCAGTAGATAACAACATGCCAGCTAGTTTATACTTACATCTGAAAACACAATAATTTATCTAATTACACAGTCGTCCCATTAAATGATTACACATTGTGTCTACATGAATGTTAATTGCGCTAAGATATTCATTTGCGGCATTTAATCGATTAGCAATGAACCGTGTTGATTGCGTGGCTCTTGTGCGCTGCGTAATTGTAGATATGTCTATTTGTAACGATAGCTATTGTTCAATCGTTTCTTTTAAATGCTTTAACTCATAGTCGCGTGGTACGGCGATAAAGAATAGGTACCATCTCTAGAACTATCTAGAACTTATTGACATTTAGATTTAGGATCTATGTAGCTCGTATTACATCCAGTTCTGATCAGCAGTTTCTGTAAAAATTTGTCTCAATGAACATAAAAATATTCGTGGTGACGAAATTTCGCCTATTAGAGCGCGATATTATCAATTTATATTACAGCAATAAAGAAAAAAATCTGTATTATTAGTAGAAAATAATGGAACTTATAAACTTAATCAAAATTTATTTCTAAGTAAATTTCAACGACTACTATAATTTTTCTTGCATTGTCATCATCCAATACTATTTGACATTAGAATTTCAAGCTTGTAGCTCCCCGGGAATTTAGTCCGATATTGATTTCTGAAACGCTCCGACCGATGAAAAAATGAGCTAACAATTTTTTTCGAAATGTCTGGAACTCACAATGAAAAACAGTCTAGTTGAAAACAAATTATAGGTTTTCACAATTTTTTGTTGACACATTTTGACTTATTCTATTTTATAGACGCCAACACTAATTTTATTAGACACTAGCTTTCCACCCGCAGCTTCGCCCGCGGAGTCAAAGAAAAACCCGCATAGTTCCCGTTCCCGTGAGATTTCCGGGATAAAACCTATCCTATTTCCCGGGGTAAAAAGTAGCCTATGTCCTTTTTCGGGAATCAAAATATCCAAATCCAATAACCAAATTTCATGCAAATTGGTTCAGTAGTTAAGGCGTGATTGAGTAACAGACAGACAGAGTTACTTTCGCATTTATAATATTAGTATGGATTTTCAAAACTTCTAAAATTAACCCTTATCTGATAAAAAATCAGTATTTGTATTTCACTAGCTTCCGAACAAAGGTCCTCTCGCGCGCTATGTAAACATCTGAAGCACCCTTTATGTAAATCCATTTCTGTACCAAATTTGATCGGAATCGATCCTTTGTCCTCATTAAAATAACATTCAAAAGCACAGCTTGCTATCTTTCGTATGTGACGCTTCTATGCTCCTCGCGAATAAATTTTTGTTATTTGATTTTTTGATTTTGAATACGATTTTCATCATTCATTCATCATTCATCATCAGCCCATATACGTTCCCACTGCTGGGACACGGGCCTCCTATGAGGGTACAGGCCATAATCCACCACGCTGGCCAAGTGCGGGTTGGCGGATGACACATGTCGTCGAACTTTTTTTTTTTTAATTCTTCGACATGTCGGTTTCCTTACGATGTTTTCCTTCACCGTTCGAGCAGTGGTGATGTTACAACATGCGCAGATAAATTGAAAAATCAATTTATTTCCTGCGCGCTCGCCTGGTCTCGAACCACGGACTTATCGATTCGAAGTCCGAGGTCTCACCACTGAGCCACCACTGCTCACTGAGCCACCACTGCTCGACTGCAATACGATTTTAATGAGGACAAAATCGATAATATTTTGACCACAGATTTTGACAATGAAAAATGCTCTAGGCTCCGCTCAGCCATTAGCCATATAACTTTTAGGAAGACATCACTTTTTAAATTCAATAGACGTTGCCATAGCAACCACCTCCAACCCAATTCTAATGATACCCAAATCAGCAGTGAGGAGATCGAGTGCACGGAGCCTATAGAAGTCGTCAGCTACAAGATTGGGGTTTGCAAGGTGTCCCCGAAGGGCAAGGACTGTTCCACCGTGTTCAAGCGGCTCGGCTACAACACCCGTACGAACACCAGCGTCGTTCTGTGCAAGCCGAAGACTGGAAGGATGCATCAGATCAGAGTGCACTTGCAGTATTTAGGTAAGTTTTTTTGCATACTAGCTTACCGCCCGCGGCTTAGCCCGCTTTTTCAAAACCTAATAAATTATATACTAAAAAACTTCCTCTTGAATCACTCTATTAAAAAAACCGCATCAAAATCCGTTGCGTAGTTTTAAAGATTTAAGCATACAAAGGGACATAGGGACAGAGAAAGCGACTTTGTTTTGTAGTGATGTGTATAAACTAAAATTAAAAATTTATTGGACAATTTTGTAGCTTAGTACACTCAACAGTTATATTTACGCACAATAATGTGCACATCTCTATTTGCACAAAAAAACTCCATCATTCAAATACAAAGAAAATCTTTGTAATTTTTTACGAATTACGATAACAAAACTTTTGCCCAAAAAAATTAAATTATATACGTTTTTAAAAACCCATAAAGCATTTATAGGTCAATATTAAAAATAATGTGGCCGTAATGTTCTTTAATAAAGCATAATAAACTTTTCCCTTTATATGCCGTTAGCAGTGTATAAGCAATCCACTTACTTTGATATTACGCTCAGGGAGACTAGAGTAATCCCCTTTGCCAAGGATTCCAAGGTTATTTTTAACATAAGCCTCTAAAACTTCTGGCAAACTAACCGCAACGTTGCAAAATCATATCCACTAAAAAAAACTCTTTTCGCATGCAATTATGGAGTTGGCGAAAAGTTTCTACTTTCGTGTTGCCAATTTTCATTTTCAGCGCTTGTTAAAATTTCTTTTTTAATTTTAACCACTACTCCACACAATGGGTCCACCACTCGTCTCGCTCGATGTTTGTTTAATTCAACAATACCTGTTTTCGTTAGTTCCGTATTATGAAAATGAGTGGCTCGTGAAATTTTAGGCAATTTCCCGTGTTGTTTTGGACGAATGCTCCACGAATGATATTCGGATTAATGACAGAACGTTGCTCGTACACAAAATTTGGTTCGTTCTAAAAATATGCGGTCCTTACAAATACGTGAGTTAACTATTTCATTTATCTAAATACATGGAAAAAACAGCCTTTGCCTTTTAAATTTATTCAAATCCAAGGTAAACGCAATTAGAAACACATTTACGTTATCTTTTGACATCCACTATTTATCTATTTAAGGTTTACTTTAGGAATTTCTCTCTGCGAAATACTTAGACCTTAATGAACTCACGTATCAGCTATTTTGTTAGGTCGTCTTAAATATACCTCTATATCTTCTATTAAAAATTTTCAATTTTAAATTACAATTTCTCCACAATTTAATTAGGAATTAAGTAACATAGACTGTAGATATTCTAGAATGTAATTGACTATCCAAATATGTACAATTTTAATAAGTTAAAGTTAATTAAAGAGATTATAAAAAATTCACCACACACCACAGACATTATAGGTTATAATAGCTCCACAGATACTTGGAAAATATCACATGAAACTTGGAAATGCTTATCCTTTTGCATCACACAACTATAGATTTACAAATTGTCCTAAAATTCCGACACTGTACAGGTTATCCCGTGGTAAACGATCCTCTCTACAACCATCCCGTATTCGGTCCACTGCGAGGCAAGGGTGGAGACACGGGCGGCAAGTCTGATGAGGAGCTGGTGAGAGACCTGATCGCGATACACAATGCTGAGAATTGGCTCGGAGTGGACGCGGGAGATGATGATATGCTGTTCTCTAAACCGGCTGCTGATGATAAAGGTAAGGGAGATAGATGATATTATGATGATGGTTCAAATGGTGTAGAGTAGGACAAACAAATATGTTAATGTAAGAACGTAAATATTATTTTAAATTAGCAGATGAGATATGTAGGTAGAATCTAATAATGATGAACGCTAAAGGCATGTTTTAATAGCGTAATTAAACAAATGCACAATTAAACAAATGCACAATTAAGTAGATTATTTATTTTACTATTACTATTAAGTAGGTTTTCAAACCATTTTCTTTCCATTGGTCCATAGTTTGTAATTTGTAAAACATGACATTCTGCGTTCTTTTTAACTTCTTGTATTTCACAATCATATGTTTGTTTTAATATACGATAAATATTATTGATTATTATCTATTCGTACAGTTGGTGAAGACGAATGTGACACGGGGCCAGCGTCACGAGAGTCATCTCCGAGATTAGAATCACCGGCGCCCGGCTTGACGCCAGCTACTGTTATGACACGTAAGTTTCTACGTCATTATAATATAGTTCTCATCACAGGTTCTCATTATTATTGTTTCAATTATACGTCATTGCTTAAAAAATGTATAAAATATTGTGTTATGAAGGCGTCTTGTATCTTTATTACATCTTACTTTCGTTATATTGATCAAACAATTCTATATTTGTATTTTGAATACCATTTCATATTGACATAACATTAGTCTACTTCTATTTTATTCCAATTCAACCGTAGGGCGTTAGGCGACTATTTTGGTATCTTTGCAACTTGCCAAAGAAGTTTCACTTCTGACACGTGTGCTCGGCACACGCACTCTTTTTTAATGTTTCTCACACCAATAATATAAATGTCGAATATATCTTAAGTTTTTACTTATTCAATTATACAGCTCGTACACCTTTTTGTGTTTTTATTATTTTACTAGATTTTCGCCCGCGGCTTCGCCCGCGTTTGCAAAGGAAAACCCGCATAGTTCCCGTTCCCGTGGGATTTCCGGGATAAAAACTATCCTGTGTTAATCCAAGTTACCCTCTATATGTGTGCTAAATTTCATTGTAATCGGTTCAGTAGTTTTTACGTGAAAGAGTAACAAACATCCATACATCCATATATTAAGATTAAGATATTAAGATTAATGTAACATTAATATACTACAGCGACGCTAGCTAGTCCGTCAAGCGGTGCGGAGGCGCCGGCGGACGCGTGCGCGCACTCGCCCGCCGCGTCGCCCAACATCAACGAAGACTCGAATGATGCTAAGGTAATTTGTGTTTCTGGTTGGGATTTATCACTGTTTGGTGAATTTTGAGTTTAGATTATTCATCTTATTCTGAAATTTTGTATTTGATACTTACTGATTATATTGTCAACACCACACTTATTTAATTTATGCAAATATTCTGTAAACAGAAACTAAAGGGCTTTTTTTCACAATTTGGCATTTCTGCCATTTCTGTTCTTTGACATTTTAATTTTTGTTTTTTAAATAATATTATCGCGTATTTTTATTTTAATAATATCACGTACTTTTTACCTATAATGTAATATTTTGCCTTTAGTCGGAAAAAGTCACAGTAGCCACGCAGACGGGCTGCAGCCCGGCAACCCAAGTGGGGCCCGCTGGGACCCCTGGGTCCGCGGGGTCCACAGTGGCCCCGGCCCCGGGGTCCGCGGAGCCCGCAGTGGACCCGCACTGCTACGAGTGCCGAGTGAGATACAGAGACCCCAGGCCGAGGGACCTGATCATGTATCTACACGCTTGGAAGTATAAGGTATGTTATTACGTAATTAGGGCAGATTTTTTTTACCTGTGTCGCATAGCTATACATTAATTTTGAAGATAAGAAAGAGAAATTAGTAATAATAATTTCACAGACTAAATAAAATTATTGATTATTAAAGAGTTTAAAAAAAATATAGATTATTTAAACAACTTCTAGTTACTAAAATTCGTTTCGTTCTATTTGTTTTAAAACACTGGCCTAATTGCCAAAAATTGACAATAAAATTGCTATCTGCTACCGAAATGAAAGAAATAGCTAACGCACAATTAATATCATTTCAATATATTTTTTTTTAGCAATCAAACCTTAGAATCAGAAACATTTGTAGTTACAATAAGTAGTAGTATGTAGTTATAATACAGTAAATTTTGTATAACAGGGACCAGGTTGGGAATACGAGACGGAGCTTCCACAGTGGGCGAGCGTGGAGTGGGAAGAGCAGGATAGTTCATAGTCACAGCAACTGCCGCCACTGGGGACGCGCCATCTCACATCTCTACTGAACACACACAACAATTGATAATAAAGATCCAGAAGACATCAAACTGACTGATAAACATAATGAAGATCCAGAAATTAAAGGTGACATCATTTTAGATCGTAATACACATATAAATAAAGTAGATTTTGAAGTTGTTAAAGATAATCATGAGGTTGTTGATAATTAATGTGATGATATTGATAAAAAACGCGCTCTCAGTGGAGTCGAAGCAGATACCGATAATCACCTTGGCTGTTATAATGTTGAAGACGTAAGTTTTGTAATTAACGTAAGATTAGATGTAAGTGTACCCTTTTCGTTTGGTGAGTTATTTGCACTTCTGATTGTTTTCTCCTAAATTTTTGTAGACGTTCGTTTCTAACGTACTTTACGTTTTGTTTAAGGTTTAATCCGTTCAGTTCCTATGTTATGTCGGGCCTAAATGTTTCGTCAAGCTTATTGTAGATATAGTGTTGTAATTTTGTAAAAAAATATCAGTAATATTTTAATAGATCGCTTTAATATAGCAGGGTGTTAATACACGAGTATAAGATCATCACGGCTATTGTATTTTTTATAGAGATTTTTGTTCTATCTCTTTCGAATTAGCAGTTATTATTATTCAAAATTGTTTTTTGTTCGATGAAATCTGGACCACTATTAAAATTTCGTAGTAAATATAATTATTAAAGTATGACCACTGTTTAAACAAGAATAACATCTAAATAAGTTAGGTAATATAAATATGAAAGCGTAAAATATGTAAAATAAACATTTTCGTCACTTTGGCTTCCATAGTGTTTGAGTAGTGAAACAATTTGTAAATATTTGAAAAATTCAAAAGATTTTTATACTTTAGTAAATGTTTACGATATCAATATTGTTATCAGATTCTTTATTATTTGCGTCCTTTGTTCAGTTTTCTTCATTATATTAGATTTCATTATTTTCGTTTCGATTTCGCATTTATTTTTTATTTCTTATCGATTACAGCGATATTTTCTAGTTCTCTATTTATCATAACCAAAGTAACAGCGGAGGTTTTCTCCAAAGATATTTTAATACCAAGTAGTCGATCATTTATAGTCAAAGCAGCACATTTAAAGACACTTAGAGTTTTTTTAACATTAAGTTTGCGTGTTATCGTTTAAGAGGAACCAATTTTAGTTTTATGCGTTTTATTTGGATTGTTCTTAAACCGTAGATATATGATATTCGTGTATAACGTTAGCAAGTATTATAATAAAAGACAATTCTTACTGTAACTTTGATAAACATATTTTCACGAGCTTTCAATAAATTAATTCTATGGAAATATATATTTTTCGTACTTTTAGTGTAGACGTAGCGCGTATCTGTCTTTCTGTTGTATTTATGCAATGATGGTTTGGAGTAAACGGTTTTGAGTAAATGTTAAGTTTTAGCATTCACTATTGCGTCTTCGCTTACTTTTTTCATTGATTTTCACTTTGTTCGTATGTCAACATCAAATTACTTGAGAACTGAGCATATTTGCGAAAGAAGAAAAATTATTGGATTTATTAAAATTTGTCAATTTATTAATCGTGATGTATCAAAAGCATTTATTAAAGTTAAAAAAAGTTGATTTTTATGATCGTAGAATTTTGCAATCCATCTTGTAGCTCAAAGGATCACACAATCTTGTTTACGTAATGAGAACCGACATAAATGTTTTTTTTAATGCACGAACAAAGTGGATTTCAATTTTACTGCTGCCGATTGCTGTCCTGTACATACGCTAAATGTGCCATCAGATACGTTTTCCATCATACAATCTATCTGTTTTGGGAACAACTCTTGTAATAAGTAAGAATTTAAATATTCGTAGAACCGTTCGCTTGTTTAGAATGTTCAACACTGTTTTATTTTGGAAATGTAATACTGTTTTCAATCATTTGTTTTATTAGTTGTGAGTCATCTTGAAATTCTCGTAAATAGTCGAGATTATGATATCCAATATTAGTTTGTTTGGAACATCATTGGATAATGGATATGTTAACGTAAAGAGGTATACAGTGGCATATCACCTTAGCCAAGCCTATTAAATGTCGTAGTCGAATAGGCTTCGCGTATTGTTGTATTTTTATAGTGTGTAAGAATTTGTTCATTGTATGTATTAACTAAGCGTTTATGCTGTGGGATCGCCTCACACAACCGTTTCTCTTATTTTACAAGTATATCAAAACACCTTTTTGAACGCTTGGGCGGTTTATTTATTCGTAAGAAATTTTCATGTGCCTTCTGAAAATAATAAAAAAATGAATATTGATAAAATTGTGAACGTTTTTCCGTACGGTTTTTTGTAATTAAAGATAAGTAGGGTTACATTCGGATATCGAGTTTGCGTGGTGGTCGAGAAACGAAATTTTATCCGATTCTCAATATATTTTGACAATATTTGAAAAACCAATGGTGAATTAGTCAGAATTGTTATTTTCTATATCGATTAGTGTTTTCTTGTCACCAACAAACTCGAACTAGGCACAATTTTGCACATGATATGTTGCATTGTTTTTAACAATAATTATTATTTGAATACCGGAGTGTCATGTGTATGGCTTGATTAGGAACATTTGTAACGCTGGACTTTACTTCACAGATAAAAAAATATATTTTCAACATTATTTTATCAATCAATTTACAATGTTATTGTTTATATTACACAATATATACCAGTTTGGCCTTTTATTGTACAAGCTTAAATTCATAAAAGATCGTTTTATTTTCTTTCAAAAGGACTTTTAAGTCATCCTTTCATTGTGTGACACGCGATCAATCGCTCCTCAGGTTCCCAGACAGAATTGTGTGCTAACGATATCAATGCCATATAAGAGCTTTATTGAAAAAAACTTATCTATAAAGCGTGAAGGTCTGGTATTAAAAAGGTATTGCGAAAGGTAAAAGTGGAATTATATTTGGCATTGAAGACATTACCTACCTATTTGTGTGTCAATGTTTTATATAAATTTCTAGTCTCTCTTGAACGCTATTCTTAAGTTTGGAAGAGATAGTCTGCAACAACATTTACAAGAATTTTGTGTAATATGATATTTTACTGGGAGAAAGAATAGAAAATTGTTATGGTGTTCCGCAAGGGAGTATCTTAGGGTTCGAACTGTTTCTTAGTTATGTAAATGAAAGATCAAATGTTAACTAATTTATATGTCTATAAAATGATGTTTTAATTATCTGTGAAGTATAGCAAGCGACTGGCACTAGCCGATTATTGTTTTATTTTTCAACGAACAATGAAAGACATTTTGTTATTTTGTATAAGTATTTGGTAATTAAGATATATTAGCGTTTCCTTCTTTAGATACGTGTTGTAATGATTCATGTTTCCACATAAATTTAATTAGAATAAACTTCATCATTGAATTTTATTGTTTTATTTCTTCCTGACCTTATTATCTGAACTGTGGACTACTGTGGACTTAATAAGTGAGTATTGAGGAAATGCTAGATACGATATTATATTTTTACTTAACATTACTGAGACAAAGTAGTGAACACTTTTTCTTCTAACGAACATGCTTACATATATTTTGTACAAGATACATTAATTCTGAACATTTGCTGCACTAAACAAGGAGATAACATGTTATGTTTGTCAATAACAACTATTTATTATACCTAAATACTATGTACCATATTATTGATTGAATCTCATTTTTTATTTTATTCAAAGTATGTGATAAATGATTAATGACAAAAACAGCTGTAGTGTGAAACAAGCTTTACTTTTAGCGCAATAAATTTTATGACCTTCACAAAACACGAAAATTTTCAAACGCACATAAGCGCCGCGCCGTGCCGCACTTGGGCAAAGTATTGAAGGACGCACTAATGCGTCCAGCCGCACTGGGTAGACTTTCTTCAACCGCGCATACGCGTTCATACGCACCACACGAAATATTTATTGGACGCGCATGTGCGTTTGCCGCACCGGGTTAGTGAGATATTTACTACGCATCTGCGAAAACGAAGTAAATCTCATTAAACCAAAATTACTGTATTGATTTAGCCTAAATTTCCAAATGGAATTTTGCCCGAAACATTAATCTGTTCGTTTTTTATTATTATACATCGATATAAAACATGCTCCTAAAAAGCCAAGCTCAAATGTCAATTCAAGAAATGTTAGAGCATTTCACACAAAACAAAACACTGATAAAACATAGGAAACTCATTATACTTGCTGATATAAACGCATCTCACGAGACCGTCTGGTGACACTCTATGTGTCAATGTGATTGAAGTACAATTCATATGCTAATTTTGTATCTGTAAATCTATTTATTTGTAACCGTATATACGATACTTTACAATTATACAATAGGAATTAACATACCAAGTCTAATCTATGCACTATTCTGGTTAAAAAAAAATTTTTGTTATATTTTATTTATTATATTTTCGAAATCCATTTGCAATTATACTCGTAGGTTCTTTTGAATATGAATCAAATTCTTTAAACGTGCTGAAAAAAGATGAAAATAATAAAATTTGGATGGGTACTTAAGTGTACTGTTACATTAAATTTAGCGTTTCAAAAAGCTACACAAATCATTATTAATATTTTTGCCCATGACCTACCGGTTAATGTCGGAAACGCCTGACCGATTTTGATGAGGTGTTCACTGATAGATAAATTATATTATCAGGAAATTAACAACAGCACACATTTTATTAAATACAAGGTACCACATAATATAACTAAATAGTACCGAATAAAGTACTACTAACGTAGGTATCGTAATCGTAATCTTATAACCGTTTAAATGTCATCAGTTTAACTATATCTTAGTTCAGAGAGCGTACGTATTCAGGAATATATGGACGATAAACACCCTTGGAGGGTTATCGCGTAAAAACCACAGGACAGTTCTTTGGCTTATTATTATAATATATGATGTTACATATGTATTTTTTAAAATTAAATTGTAAAACTGATATGATTTAAAAGAGCAACTATGGAGTTTCTTGCCGGTTCTTCTCCGTAGATACTGCTTTCCGAATCGGTGGTAAATGTTGAAAATATGTAATGACGTTTAAAAGTGCTTCTTTAAGAAGTCTAATTGGATAAATAAATGTTTGAGTTTGAGTTTGAGCTTATACAAACCTGCACAAACACTGTCTAATTTGCACATTTGGTGTTGCAGCATTGTTCATTCATTCATTACCATAAATTATTTCACCGCATCTGCAGCATGAACAACATACGAAATAGTGTACTATAATCATCATTATCCTTCTATTAGTTATACTAAAAACATTATAATAACGTAATAATTATTAAAATAGTAAAATATGTTTTTTTGTAAGTACCTATACAAAATTACTTTTCACAAAACTACTATAATATGGTAGAAAATATCTACCTATTGAAAGGATGGGAGCATAAAAAAAACAAACTGCCTTTTATTTCATTTTTACAATTTTCTAGCTGACTCGTGCCCATTTTACTTGGCGTAAAACAATTTGGTCGTAGCTATTTTTGCACCGTACGGAGCGAATTTCCTAAACTACTTTCCTAAATTTTTAGTTTCTTATCCTAATAGAAAATATTTTTTCCAAATTCAAATTATAAAAAATGTTATCTATAATATAAATACATAATGAACTTAAAACTTGAATAAAAGCATAAAATTATTGCATCCATAAATCCTTATAAACATTACTAACAAATTTTATTGTATACATTATAAGCACACTTATTAGTTAAACACAACACATTTTAAATAATTTATTCATAATAAAGAACTACTGAAGTCATTATTTTTAATGGAAAGTGGTCATTAGCAACAAAATGGAAACAAAACTTCAAGCTATTTCATTTGTGTATTTTATTCTGCATTCACAAATTAACAAATATTATTCGTGCAGTTAAATATTATCTTCCCAACAAATTGGGAGAAACATTTGAAATGCGTAAATTACTTTAAAAGCTATAAAAATAACAATAAAGCGGTACTTGAGAGAGGGGTAGACGTTTATGTCGGGGTCTATAGAAAATTGTTTACTCCGAATTGAAAATACTATTCTTTATTTAATTCTAGTTTTCGTAGAGTAAATTCGGTATTTACTAAACTTCCTCTGTCTCCATCCGTCTGTCTGTCACAGAGCTTTACAGCTGATAGCGTCTAGGTCTTACAATGCTATTTGAATTTTTCAGTATTTATATATATAGGTAACAACGAATATGGATGAAGTAGTTTAACGTAGTTAAAATCTTAAGAAGAATATAATAATGTACCTACTCAATTTGACTTCAAAATTATCCATTTTTGATTATTTGGTTCATATTGAGCACAAAAAAGAGCGTGTGTCAGAAATGAAACTTCTTTTGAAAGATTCAAAGATACCAAAAGCGTTGCCTTATTCCATGACGTGATGTGGCATGATGCGACCTTGAAATTTTACTCTCAACGCGCCTAAAGAAGTTTCTCTTCATAAATTGTATACGTATTCTCACGAATATAAACGAAACAATTTATAAAACCTCCGTTTGAAATAAGTCGAACAAACGGATTAATTCAACGCAAGAGTTCAGGTAACGAAAAGTCAACAAGAGGCCGTAAAATGGCTATTAAGATAGGGTAAATGTAACGAAGGCACTCCACTGAAATTTCTATTTATTCGTGTTTTATTTCAATAAATACGAATTATACTAAATTGCCCTATATTGTTTTATTTGTTGATGTTTACAAACAATACTTTTATAGATTCTGAATTTGATTCATTGTCATAATATTAATATTACTAACCCAAATGAAAATTCCAGCAGTTTTGTAACAATGTCAGTTTTGAAGGAATTGAATAAAGTTACTAAAAGATGGGTTAAAACAAACATTAATAAATAATTTTGAAAACAAAAGCTATAAAGAGTGTCGATTGTATTGTCGACCAAAATCACAGTAGGGACAGTAGTTTTACATTATATATTACTACTAGCTGTGCCACGCGGTTTTACCCGCATTGCTCCGCTCCTATTGGTCGGTGATGATATATAGCCTTCCCCGATAAACGGGCTATGTAACACCAAAAGAATTTTTCAAATCAGACCAGTGTTCCTGTGATGAGCGCGTCAAACAAGCAGACAAACTCTTCAGCTTTATTATATTAGCATAGATTTAAACAAATTATAGAGCCACTGCAGTAATTTTAATAGATTTTACTATACCTAGGTAAAAAGTGTAATTACCTTCAGCAGTAACACGAATTTTTAGGACGTATAATCAACATTTATCAAACAAATATGTTTGGCACAAGTTTCTAAAACACCAAAGTTATAGCAGAATAATCTACCGGCATTAAGCTTTATTTAAAAGCAAATAAAACCTTAAAGGAACGATTGTTCATAATACCTTCAGTTGTGAAATTCATACTTTTAGGGCCTCAATTTAATCTGGGGCCTCTAAAGGATGTTTCTGGGGCCTCTAAAGCATGTTTATTTCGTAACTAAAAAAATATTTCACATCCTTAAACAATAAACATATTCGGGAGAGATTTGTCAGCAATAATTTGTCAGTAGTGATATAAGCATATAGAGATGCTACAGAGGTAGGTATATAATACTCTTTTAACTGCTATGTCACAATATCATGTATATGTTTTATGTATCAATTTATAAACATTATCGAACTCATACCACAATACTTATATGCTCAATGATGAAAGTTACTTGTTACTTGTGATCTACGTTTATAGAAATTTTGTATATGATTCATATTAAGATTATTATTAATCGTTCTTGACAGGTATCAGTATGTATTGGCATGTATCATATTTGTATTAGAATGTTCTTTTTTAATGCACGTCATATGTATTATCGTAACGTTACACTGTATCGTTACAGTGTTTAATTTGAACATACAACAGAATACCTGTTTTCTGGACGGTTGGATTCTACTAAACGCTTTTCCTATGGAGGGTGGACAAAACATATTTATTCGATGAGCGATGCTAGTATAAAAAATCTAGGGCCCTATAAAGCATAAATCCCTACCTGTGGCCACCAATAGCAATTTTGAAGGTATCCTGTAAACACGGGTTAAGTTACGATACCCAGTAATTTCACCGCGATGGAAATTTATATTTTCCAACCCGGTGCTTTATTACTGGACTTATTTTATGGCTTTTAATAATATGATGAATGTTTTCATGTCGAAGAGAAACGTGTACGAAATTTGATTGCTTCAAACTTTTATAGTTTTCACTTTATTAGACGCTCCGATATGAACGGAATCTTTGGTCTTATTTAGTTATGTTTAAACATTGTACATATTTTATGTACGAATGCATAATTGCAATAAAATAAATTATAGTTTATTTTAACAGGTAACCAGCATATTCTTTAGTTTTATTTACTGATACCTATTATAATATTAATCCAATTTTTTTTACAAAACGACAAAAATGCATCCAAATATTCGTGTATAAACCTTTTCATGATTGAATTCATTATAAAATGATGAAATTCCTGTGTCAACTTAAATTTTCCCCATTAATTTTAAGTAATTAACGGTGGCAACATTTTAATTATTAAATGTGCTGCCTACTAAAATTTTATTGAAGGTTCATTAACGTATTTTATACACAATATTTTCTCCTGAATGTGCGTTCATTATTTGCTTTTCAAACTAGGTAGGTATAATGTCATTTAGAATCTCAGAAAAATCTACACAATATTAAAATTGAGATATTTACATATAATTTTTAGTTTGTTGTATTTGTCTCCACTTGATAATATCTCGATAATAACTATTATTTTTTATTTTAAGAAATAACATTCAAAATGCTACGGCGAGCAACTATACCATCTATATTCTATAACTATACGACAGTAGATGAAAAACCTGACAAGAAAATATACCGTTCTATTTATATCACACCTTCAAGAAAAATGAAGTTAAGAGCCTTGGCATAAATCTATTACGCATTACTTATTATACATTAAATTAATTATAGTTCGCAGTCACACTTAACCCCTTTGAGCGGTAATTATATGGCAAGGTATGCTCTCTTACCATGACTTACGTTAAGTATGTTAAGTATGCACATTAAAGGAATAAAGAGGGAATTTTTCAAGACGGTGAATGGCCAAGAAAATAAAAAAAGACGTGTGGCACTCGGACCTCGGGGACTGCATGCCGCGGTAAAGCTATTGCATAAATAAATAAATAATAAATAAATAAAATCTTTATTTGAATTCATACATTAATATGTTACAATAGATTGGGGTTCAGGCCCCCTTACCAGGTATAACTATATATAGGTATTATATACAGGGTTACTTGAAAAACACCAGCAACCTCGTAGGACAAGATAGCTAACATCATAAGTAACAAAATTTGTTCTACGACTTTTGGCATAACGCAATAAATTATTTTTAAATGATTTTTTAAACTTTTATTGTACTCTCCTAACATTTGTAAGTCTATGTTCTATTCATTATCGGATGGTCGACGCGACACCCCTTCCCCCCTCTCGTTCGCTTCTTGTTTACGTAATTTTTGGGAGGCGTAGAGTTTATAATATTCAAACGGAAAATTAAATGAATATTTATTTTTGTATGAAAATAAAATCTAACAAATTATCAAAAGTCGTAGAACAAATGTTGTTGCTTATGATGTTAGCTATCTTGTCCTGCGAGGTTGCCGGTGTTTTACAAGTAACCCTGTATATTAAGGGGACCTGTTCCTTCCCTAGGATTGATCCCTTGCATGAATTAAAAAATATAGCATAGCATGCCTTCAAGCCACACCTCCGTGCCCGTCGGAGTGGGGAGCTGCGTGAGGTGTTTTCGTTACGGAATTTCTCGATTCGGTCCCCGCGCTCAAGGCCCGCGATAGAAGCTATGCAATAGCTTAAAAAAATATTTTGTACCTACCTTTATATTTTTATGGAATCGAACCGTTGAATTAACAAAATTATGAGAATTGTATCAACAACATCTTAGTTAAGACAGTTACGTTACGTAAATCTATAAAAATAAACTGTTATTCGTTCGTATAATTTTAATTGACGTAGCTTGTTCGCGTTGAAGGTAAATGATATCATTTGGTAGGTATTGTAAGCATAACTAGGTATAAGTATATAATATATATTTCATTAAATCGACTATGATAAATACGCTACGTCTCGTCTTGTTACACGAATATTTTCCCGCAAAATATGATCGTCATATTAACATTATGTTTACTAAAAGTATCACATTTCTATGCCAACGCTTCGTATCATTTTCTATTAAACTCCGCCATCTTGATCAAAAATTTCAACGTCTGTTATCGTTCCAATTACGAATCTAAAATTCGAATTGCCAACTGTCGGTTTGTGGCGGGAAACGAACCAATCGCAATTAGCTAATGAACGGTTTTGGAGGTTATTCCGACCAATCAGCGTCGTTCAGTGTGTAGTGAGTGTTTTTTCAATGTTGCTTTCGATACTTTAACCAAGTTTTAACAGATATTAATGTCACTCTATTAGTAAATAAGTGGAAATAAGGTTTATAATTAACTTTCCACTTAAGTGACTGTATTTTTTTAATAAACAGCATAATGTGAAGGTGTTTTATTTTACCCCCCAATATTATTATTTAAAGGATATAACATTCTAAATTAAGATTACAAAAGAGGCTGTAAGTAGTCTTATGTATTTAAAGAATAGCCTCGCTCAAAAGACCACATGTGTTTTCGTCTCTGTGAAATTACAAATATGTAAATATTCATTAAATCAATACAGATTCGAAGAACCAATTAATTCAAAACAGATCTATTTAACGCTCAACTGAATCTGTTTACGATGCCACTCCGCATACGTAGCACGTTTGGTGCAAATTGTATGCAGAACACGTCATTCACCGGCGAACGCTTGAATGGCAATGAGCCGTCACGAGTGCACGCGATTTAACAACTACCCTCGAATTGCATATGTAGGGAATGAATGAGAGGTTTATGTATGAACTAGCTTACTAGTGGCAGGTGCAATAGAATTTTTGGCATCGTTTTCAATTAGTTGTGTGTAAATAGGTTCATTGAATGCAATTGTAAATTGTAATGTTGCTTGTTGATTTATTATCCCGTAATTCAAGCTATCTGATAGAAGCCATAGCAAATTAACATGATCTTAACATAAATTGAACTGGGAATTTCTCATCAAGCCATGACAGTCCATTAAAACCTTTTAAAACCGCACCAATAATTCGGAAATGGGATTTTTTTATCAAAAAGGTCCCGCCATTAGGCATTCAAATGATCCCAATCAGGGGACCATCAATCAAGCAGTCTTTGTCAAGAAATGTTATATCCGTCGCGGAAATCGAGTTAGTTATAGGTGTCGATTACAAGAATGGTGGGCTAAGTTATGAGCTAAAACTTTAACCAAATTCACTTATTGAAAAGAACTATTATTTTTAGTTCTTATATGCCTGTTAAAGTTTATTGCATTACTGAACCGATTCTATGACTAATGACTGTTCATTAGGAACGAGTACGACGGAACGAGTACGTTAGAGAATGAAAAAAAATTCGCTCACGATATATGTTTTCTTTTTCCATCAATTTGCGCTTTGGCTTTACTATTTTCGTGAATTGCTGTTAATTTTAAAGCAAAATTGTATTATCTTTTCTCTATGGAAGGCGGAAAGTTTAGTGCAAAATTGATGAGAATCATATTCTAACCTAATCATAAGCGTCCGTAAAATCTATAATTTTAAAAACCAAAGTTTATATTGAATGAGCAAAAGAAATTCAATTTTTTAGAAATTATCATACAGTAATTCGGTATTTCACTAATATTTAGGGAATCGCTGTCTTTTATTGCTTAGAGCAAACGTCTGTTGAACAAAGCGGATATGAATAAATTCCCGGAACAAGAGAACCTTATCAGTTTCAAGGAAGTTAACAGCGAAACTTCGCGTAATACCTACTATTTGGATATTAACTTTCGTTCACGCGATATTGTAGCGCCTGGCCAAATTTTATGAGCAATGATTGCGTGCTTTATTCTTTGCTGTAACGCACAACGTTACGGAAATAAATAAGACTCAATATTGTAGAAAGTATGATATTACAAACTATGACAGAACAAAACTTTAATTTGGAAAACAGCAGAATCTTATAAATGTAAAAGATGAGGATGTGTGTCTTTATGATTATTTCACGCGAAAGCCACAGATTTTTTTTATTAATTAATAAACTTTTTTCCAAACTATAACATAATTAAGCCCTACCACAAAATGCAGCGATCTTATCACAATTCCATTCGCAAAAACCATAAGCTGAAAACAAACAGACAGTATAACCAATCGTAAGAAAACTTAGGATAGTTCAAAGCGAAAGAAACTCACTTGAACTAGTAGCAAAGTACAAATTCGTCTAAATACATTTTCTTGTTCCAAACTTCACAATTTACGTGTTTCGTTGTTCATTTACAAAGTACAAGTCAGATGCATTGCGTGAATTCGAACTTTTTCCTTCGCCTGAAAGTAAAAAACTTCGAAATTAATTAATTATTCGATTGTCTGACGGTTCTTTGTTCGCGAAAGTTCTAGAAAAATTCCCGTTCTCTGATTTTATTTAGAGCAATAAATGGTTGCTTTTTCATTTTTTACGTAAGCAGAGTTTCACCTCGAAGTTTTTATATTATGTACATTATTTTTAATTTTATATGTAGGAGTAATGTTTTAAAGTTTGGATGTGGATATTTCCTTTTAGCACTGTTCTGAACTGGAAATATAATATTTTAGCATTGAAATAGACTCGACTTCTAAGAATAACATTATAGCAAGTTTAATTTGAAAATAACAATAACAATAAGATTAAAATGATAATTACTTTATCATCTCAAGTTTTAACTAGCCATTATTACTATCCAATGACTTGCTTTTATTTTTTGAAAGGCGCACAAAATTGCATACAACAGAAAACCACGGGTAATCGTTTCTAGAAAATTCTACCGACAGATAAATGTTTAAAAGCCATTCTATGCTCGGGACATGGATTTGCTCCCGAGTTAAATTGACGATGTTACTAATTCACGTACTGGGACCACGAATCGCGTGTTGGTAACTTTCATGTACGAGCTTTTACGGGTTTGTTTGTTTATTTACCTTGCTTTCAATGTTTTATTAACAACAAATTCATTTTGTAATTGAAATTGTTTAAATAAAAAAGCAATGACAACCTTAAAGCACTCTGTTTACTGTGCTTGATGTCCAGGCTTCTTATACATACCTAGGAATGTATCTATAAGAAGGTAATGTGTTATTAACTTACCTTTTAAGTTTTTTTATTCGTTCTGCCACAGGTACTACTATCTGTCTAGCTTTATTAGAATTTTATATGTATCCTGGTTGATCCGCTTGGTTATTTTTGTGATAATGATTGTGTTTTATTTTCAAACCATAAGAAAATGAAGGAAGGCTAAAACGAGAGTCTTCCGTTAGTGCCGAGCGATGGTCACTCCAATCAACTCAACTATATTTTAGTTCTAAAGTCCTCTTGAATTAAACTCGTAGTTGCTCGAATGGTGAAGGAAAACATCGTGAGGAAACCGACATGTCGAAGAATCAAAAAGTTAGACGACAAGTGTCATCCGCCAACACGCACTTGGCCAGCGTTGTGGATTGCCTGTACCCTGATAGGAGGCCCGTGTCCCAGCAGTGGGAAAAATATATGGGCTGATGATGATGATGATGATGAGCCACAACAATAACCTGTATCTATTGTAATACATTACCGTGTATCTTACACGATATATAGTGGCAATACCATAACCGTTTGTCTCACATTATCTCACAACAAACATGCTGAGCCAAAACTGACTTATTCACCATACGTGAGGTCAGCTGGACTTAATAAGGGCTGCCTATCACACCGTTGGGAATTGTTGTACACACGTATGTATATTTTATAGAACTATGAATATGCTTCGTGCTTTGTAAACTATATAAAACTCTACAGGGTGACTGGAAATTTGACGTGATCCTTCAAAGGGGTTATACTAGAGGTCATTTGCAACAAATTAAATCCAGCTAACGTCAAAAATGGATGGTTATTGAGCGATGATGGATTCTTTCTCCTTTGGGAGATATGGAGATACATTTCAGTCTCTTCACAATTAAAATTTTACACAGCTAGTAAAGTAAAAAATAAGTTTTACTTACAACCATCAACAGGTAAGTACCTAAATGA
Source organism: Colias croceus (assembly GCF_905220415.1). Lineage (NCBI taxonomy): Eukaryota > Metazoa > Arthropoda > Insecta > Lepidoptera > Pieridae > Colias > Colias croceus. Next base: position 2,051,119 of record NC_059539.1, on the reverse strand, counting down.
AAACAACCATTTATAAAATAAATATTATAATTGGTATAATATCAATGCCATGAATATTCAGAAAGCTGAAAAATATAAATATTAAAATTTTCCCATTTCAATTAAAACAATTGTTTGCAAAAGAGACATTAAAAAGTTTACAAATTAATTCTTATTACTTACACCGATTTCAATAAAGTTTGCGTTAACAATGAATATTCAAAAAGTTGTAAAACTAATTATTTATTTGCATTACCTGCCTTGTTGATCTAGTGATTAGCATGTTGGACTAGAGTTCGTCGCAGGTTCAAGTCAAACAATCTATTAAATATATATTTTTTTTTAATTCAATAATACGCCTTATATTAATGTTCTTCTCGGTGTAATAGACGGCCAAGATTATGCAGCTATCAGATTACAGAAAAAAATGCACACGCCTGTAAAATATTGGAACTAACAATGCAGGATTACAGGCGAACGGCCAAAGTTTCGCTTTATCAAATTTTAACGTAAACAGCTGTTCGGCCATACTGTTTACAGCTTACGGTGTAAGTCTTTGTGTTACATATTATGAAACTGCATTATGTTGCAGGACTTTTTATATGGTTTAAATTGGGGCGTGTTCCACATTACTTAATATGGTAAAAAATATTATCCATAGAATAGAAGAGAAGAAATAGGGTTAGGAATTGTCCTAACCAACAAATTGTTTACATATTGTATTAAGTATGGTCTCACTAGCTTTTCGCCTTTCCGTGGATAAAATCATAGCATACCTATTACCTATACTTCCTTCCTCTTGTATCACTCTATCTAGTAAAAAAAGCCTATCAAAATATCTGTTGCGTAATTTTAAACATCTAAGGATACAGACAGACGGCGAATGCGACCATGTTTTATACTATACTAGGTGTGCTCCGCGGTTTTACCAGCAGTGCTCCGCTCCTGTTGGTCTTATCGTGATGATATATAGCCTATAGCCTTCCTCGATGAATGGGCTATCTAACACCGAAATTTTTCAAATCGGACCAGTAGTTCCCGAGATTAGCGCGTTCAAACTAACAAACTCTTCAGCTTTATAATTATTATATGCATAAGTATTAAGTATAGAGGTAGTGATAGTACAACTAGCTTTTCATCCGCCGCCTCGCTCACATAGTCAAAGGTAACTAAAAAAACTTATTCCCATGGAATTTCCATGGGAATAAGTTGTTTCACCAGGGAACACTGGACTATGTCACTCTAACTATCTGCAGACCTGAAAATAATAACTAATATTGCGACGTGAAGAAGGACATATAAACAAAAACACAATAACACTTATAATATTTATAATACGGATAAAAATTTATTTCTTGGTAGCTTTTTTTGCTGGGATAAAATCTGGATCATTAGATAGATCTGCGCTTTTTTTAACGTTATTTTAATGAACACAATGTCGAAAATAGTTTGATAATGAAAACTGCTCTGCGCTGCGCTTCGTCATATCGGCGCCGGGCCTAATTATACAGAAATCCACTTCACTATCCCTGAATATAAAATTTTATATTACTTCCTCAAACATTAGAAATAGCTAAATAACAAACTAATGTAAAAACGAAATATAATATCAAGAGACAAGTCGGTTTTGTTTGTACACGCCCTCTGGGAGTCAACTTTAATATTTTCAGCGAGTTACATTGTATTGTCTGCTATAAATGTGTTAGGGTTTTATTTGTCGTGTTTAAGACACAATTTTTGGTGAACAATTTGCTAGATACCTACTCGTTTTGCGAGGAATTGAGTGAGGATATAAATATTATTGTTTCTGCAAAAAAAAAAACATAGGTATGTAGGTTAATCTTGACATGGCTTGAATCAAAGTGAGCTTTATATGATGTTAACCAATTTTTTTTTTATTATTATTAAATGTTTTAATTCAAATCTAGATGCAAAAATTAAAAAAAATAATATCTTAGTATCGTTCTATTGTTCAAAGTTTACATCTATCCACATAGCAAATGTATCTTAATCAGTTCAGCAGTTCACATATTTTAAGCAGTAACAAAGCTTTAACATATATATATTATTACTAAAAATACATACAATACGAAACGATCAATACTGGCACCATAGAAACAGCCAAATAGCAACTAAAAGGACACAATAAACCCTCTACTCTCTATAGTGTTAGCCGTAATTATTATTCCGTGTACAGAGGCCCGTCATTTGATTCCGACAGCGCCCTCTGGTTGCCATCATGTAAACCCCTCGTTCGCATAACAAATGCTGCAAATTTGAATTTCGAACCCGGTGTCAATCCACAGATAAAATATGGCGGGAATTATTTTGACATTCAAATCTCAGGATGGTGTGGACCCATCAATAAAGCGGCTTGAAACACAGTGGAGTTTTAGTCGATAGAAAAGGACATTACTTGCGGCTCCTTCCCGGGGAGCCACAAAAAATAAATATGATATTATGGAACAATTTGAGTACCTACTGCTTTATATTTTTATAAAGATTGATTAGGAAGTAATTCATGACTCTCGTTGTTAATGGAAAACCCTTGAAGAGCGTAAACGGCAATATGATACTTATGTGAAATACGATGCTTTTGTAAATAGATACTAAGGCTGGTTGCAGAGCTTGACCGACCGTCAGTGCGTACCGTCGGTCCTGACGATACGCATCAACAATTGTATGACTATGACACTAATGCGCATGAAAATACGCGTGCGTATGGTCGGTCTAGCTATGAACGGTTTTATGAATTTCCATACATAATATGACAAGCGCGACCGACGTACGCACTGATGGTCGGTCAAGCTCTGCAACCAGCCTTATAGTAATTATACGTAGCATTCTTGGTAAAGATGTGCATATAAGTAGGTACTATAATAGTGTCATGTTAGCTTTGACTTCAACAAATCTATGAATGTAAAGAGAAGCATCTCTACTATTCCATATTTTTTAAAACCTGCGACAGAATAGGAAATGTAATTTTTTGGCGTTTTTGGCTTTGGTTGTATGTATTACATCACACCTTACAGCACACTTCCATGCAACTTCGTCTGCTCCCTATAAGTATATTTTTACAGCTCTTGCAACATTTTTCATTGCTGCTCGTCCCCTAAAATTAAGCATCGGTTCTATACAACGACGTCATCTATAGCATCATATTCGAACTGTATTTTTTTTATTATTTGTTACACATTGAAAAAAAAACTTTAGCTTTATCTCAATTTGACTTTTTTAACAATATTTTTTGTTTCTAGTAACACGAACGAAAATACAGGCTCGAGCTTACATTGGGTCGTCTATTACAGCTTGAGTACTACCTACCATGACCTACTTTTAACAGTGCGTTTACACCGTATAACAGCTACCTATACTGGGAAGTATACAGTACTAAATATACGTCATAGGTTTTAAAAGGAAACCTAAATACAGTCCATTAATCCTAGCTCAGATAGCAAGCGGTTAACGCCCGTAATAGCTTCGCCTTCACGTAAATCCTTTTAAAGACATTTCTTGTAGCGATTTAAGAAGTTTTATTTCTCTTAAACATTGCATTTCGCTACTTTAGTTTATCGACTTATCGACTCTTGGCTATGCTTGGAAATAGAATTTGGGTAAAGAAGTTATTTATTTCATAGTAAATGAAGCTGGCGGGAATAGAGAATTAAATTTTTCCTAGTTATTATACACGACTACACGGTATTATATGATACTTAGATATCTAAGTATATTAATACCTCTAATGTAAAGCTAAAGTGTTTGTGAATTTCAGGAATTAGATACTGGTTTGAATATATATTTTTTTTGTTGGATATTCCCTGTATCGAGGAATGCTACTTACTTATCACCACGCTAGACTAATAGAAGTGAAGCAATTTGCAATTGCAATTGTAATGCAGGTAAAACCGCGGAGCACTGCTAGTATCCATATGTTAGTCAATTCTAAACGTTCAATTGAGGCCATTTAAAAACATTACATAGAAAGTACAAAGATTCGTGCAAACATTGTGTACTAACATTACAATAAAAACAGCAAATATGTCCCACTACCAAAGCGCCGAAACTGAAAAAGTAAACAAATACTATTGAATAAAAACACACGTAGCTCGGGTGTCCCATTAATCAAGGCATTTCCTGAACTCAGCTCAAACGATTCCACGTCACGTGACCCCCATTACAACCCTTTTCTAACACAGATAATAAATAAATAGAGACTACACCACATAGATTCAAAATTCTGACGTCTACAATTGTCGAGTATGGCTTAAAGTATGATAAATTTGAAGATTTTTTGGTGGATTATATTAAATTACTTATTAAATTAAATTAACACAAATAAACAATCAACACATACATACACAAATAAACAATCTATATTATATCTAATCACTATTTGTGAAAGGCTCGTGCTGAATTTAATGAATAAAAGAGATTGTTGGATATTTGATATTGTACCTCAAATAGTTTAAAAATTTACATATAATAATGGTTTTTTTAAACAGTTCTTAGACTAGGTAGTTAGTCAGTAGACTTAGGTAAAACTAATGATTATACAACTAATAAATATTATTTTATATTTTTGTTACAAATATGTACTGTACATAATTTAAATTAGAAAACACTAAAACGGAACGTATGGGAACACAATGTGCACTGCACATAAATACTGTTATACAAATAACAAATTTTGATTCAGTACTAAACAATAAACTTATTTATTTTAGAAAGTTCCTTTATAGTCCATGTTACAAAATTTACAGTCTGCACGAATTCAAAATCTGTACAACTAAAATATATAAGCTAATACCATCTAAAACTTTGAAAACTTTGCAGTGCAACTGTGGCCACATAAAACTCGAGCCGGCACATGTCGAACTACTAAAAGCCAAATATTGGATATCTCTTTATTTTAGTACTCTGTGTAAATTTTATACAAAACGCGGCTTTTATGACTTCGCAGGTTTAAGATATATCATTAATCACTTTTTTTAACTTGTACGGTCACGGAATAGGTTCGTCCATTTTGAAAAGTACTGCAATTACAAGAAAAATGTAAAATAGATCGATCCGACACAAGTTATTTAAATGTAATGTAATTTACATAATGAAATGAGGCTATCTATGACGAGTATAAATAATTGTAGGTATGGACTATGGACTAGCTTTAACTAAAAAATGATCAAACTTTAGCCACGTAACATTAATGTATTTATTTATATAAACCGTTGTATTTGTATCCAAACGAATGCCTTTAATTACCACTATCTCACCTAATAGAAATAACCTAACAATAGAAACAAAACAGTTCTCGACCACAAAACCACAAAATACAACAATATATTTCCATGTTCGAAGCACGTCATCAGAATACACTTAGATGTATCAATAAATATATTCTTGTTCAAATCTACACTCGAATCAAGAAATGCAAGCTCCATATGCGAAGGGAATGCACAATTTTCCTAAGGATACGTATCTGTACGAAATTTATTGGGGCCCTGTTAAAAAAGGGCCCTAGGAATTATATTTATAGCTATGACATTACAACAGAAATCTCTCACGCGTCCTACTGTAAAATACAGATTTAGTTACGCGCAAATAACGTGCGTAGGACGTGCGAAGGTTTGCATTAAATTGATAAAAAAACGGTTTTATTTTAATTTATTTTTGAAGCATAAAATAAAACTAAGCCTTTCAAACTTTACGAAAATTAGATTGTAAAGAAGTAAAATTTGTAAGCTTAACATTTTATTAATAACTCAGGCCCCGGAATCACAGACACAATAGAAATCTATTGTGTCGTGGACCGATCGGGCTGCTTGGGGCTCAATGGGTTAAAACTAGGGTTTTAGTGTGGGTTTTAGTAACGTTTAATCTTTTTTAAAAAAAGACTGTTTTATCTACCGAATAAACTATGGCATTATGTATGTACCTATGTAGCAAGGCCCTCGGAGATAATACACTAAAGCATAGATGACCCTTTAAGAAAATAAGTCATCTTAAGACATAACCAGACATAACCTAACATAATTCATGAAATTACCATTGCCATTTTCCTCCACTCGGGGCCTCAAATGTTAAGAGTCCGTGCTAGTGTCTGTGTGAAAACACACATGAAATTGAAGCTATGCTATCCCGGGCCACTGAGACACGTCGTTTACTCTCATATGCAGGTAGGGTTGCCAGTTTTTGTGGTAATATTGTTGATTTTTTTTTATTTACTTGCAAAAAATAAACGCTATTTGTGGACCCACGTGTTGAAAAGAATTAGAAGCATTTGCTGGGTGTTATTATGGGCAGTTTTAAGGGAAAATATTGGTATTTTTTAAACCCACTCATGTTAAGTATCCGGTTTTTATAAAATAGTTTACTTGTTGTATGTGCACGTAAGGATTTTTACTTGTATTCAATAATCTTTTTAATAATCTAACGACTCTCCTAATATTCATAACACACGAAAACACAGCTACTTCATATTTTTAACCATAACATAATATAAAAAATATCCATGAAAAACCAAAAGATCGGTCACTCACATACTTTTTTTTCGTCTGACAGGAAATTTAGACAGTTCGCTGTTGGCCATTGACACGTGCATCGTGCATCTAAAATGGCCACAGATAACAAATTCGTATTTACATTTTAATTCAAACAATTTTTATGCATTTGTTTTGATAACAAATACAAGGATTTATGTTTTAAAATTTCTGTACGGATTGGATTTATTGTTTGTAGGTCTTTTTTTGTTTCAATGTAAAATATCGAGAGATTGTAAAAAATACTATAAATACAAGTGACGTTGTGTCGATATGTACCTTGTAATCGAAAGGGAAAACGTTGCCTTTGCAAAAGATGTTTTATTCATTTTTGGATAATGCGTAAAAGTTACATAAATGGCAACTGAATAATAAAACCTTTTAACAACAAGGACAACACATTTCATATAAAGATGATATAAACCAACCACATTCAAGTTACACACTAAATTTAATTTATTAAAATTAATTTATTAAACTAAAAATTTATTAAAATTAGTTTAATAAATTAATTTATTAAAATTAAATTTAGTGTGTATATTAATACATTTTTACATATTTATTATATTTAAAAGATACGAATTAGTAGATATTTACCACAGATAATATAATACTATAATTAATGGTAGGTATCTAATATCTTTACAATACTAGACCCTTATAAATCCTAGGTAGATTTAAAATAGCAACAAAAAACACGTTCTATATAATTAATGGAGGCAAGAATGACTGAGCGCGACAGACAAACATCCATTAATAACTTTTTGTCGTTATACAGTACATGCTCCGTCAATCGTGCAGAAAATTGTTTCAGCTATACATTACCATTTTTAGGAATAAGGATTATCTTCGCGAATGCACGCATGCTTGTGTACTATAGAAGATTTATTTTTTACGCAGTTGACTATTTCTTCACAAATTTAGGCAGTAGGAGAATATGTAACCATTCCAATCCATTTACAGGCTCCGTGTAGGTAATTATTTCTAGTGTAGTGCTAGAAAATAATTTTATTCCCTGAAACGTATTTATTCTGTTAAGTTCACAGGTAAGTTTTTATTTAAAGTAATAACAGTGATATTTATACATTTTAATAACAGTGATATTTATACATTTTACTCTTCAAAATAAATAAAAACATACTACTTATTAGTGAAAGGTACGGTAAAGTAAAGCCCGCCCAGTAAAGGTACCTTGAAGTAAAATAAGTTTCAATAAAATATACCTACCTACCTACAAAATTATTATTTATTTTCCACAATTTAAATTACGTAGCTTCATTTTAAATGTATAACTTACGTCTAGAAACATCTTAGGACAACAGAATATTATCCAACCGATATTGCTATCAAGCCTTCAATATATTCGTTAGTTTGAAGGGTTCTCATAGCTAAGGGCTTCTCGGATCTAACACGATATTCGTCAAGAACTTGAGTTGTTAGACTTCGTTTAACGTAGTTTTAATATTAACTTCATAGCAACTGTTCTAAAACTGTAAAATGAATTAATGGAAAATGAAATTAAACCAACTACTAGATAAATTAATTTTGAGAATCGTCTTTTTTCAATACAAACTATAATTAACGTTTAATAGTTATTTTAAATATCGAAAAGTATAAATTGTTGTGGACTGTTTGCCAACTGCCAGTGAGTATCAATTTAATTTAAAAAAAAAATTGGTTGTCTGTAAAGTCGGTTTACTGACGATAGTTGAACGTGACAACGTCCAATTATTGTGCTTCTTTGTCGCTCGTTCCGCGCTCTCGCTTGCACATGGAACGCCTCAGAGCGAGGTAACGCCGCATGAGTCATGTTTTTTCGTGCGTGCAGCCGGCTCTATCGAATTATAAGACGTTGTCACGTCAAAAATGGTTGTCTGTAAAGTCGGTTTACTGACGATAGTTGAACGTGACAACGTCCGATTGTGCTTCTTTGTCGCTCGTTCCGCGCTCTCGCTTGCACTTCAAGCCTTACGGAACGCCTCAGAGCGAGGTAACGCCGCATGAGTCATGTTTTTTCGTGCCTTCAACCGGCTCTATCGAATTATAAGACGTTGTTACGTCAAAAATAAAATAAAAATATAATAAAAGTAGAAATTATTTTAGTTAAAATATAAATTAAGCATAATTATAATTATATTGGAATTAAAAACTTCCGTTGTTATTAATATTTTCTTATAACAACAAAAATCGTGTCTCTTTAATTTAAAAAAAGTATTCAGTCTACGGAGCGGCATTTAAAATTTGAAATGCCGTTCCATTCATACGTCATTAACACGTTTTTAATCATAATTTTAATCATCGGTTGCCAGTAAAAAAATAACAACGATATAAAAGTGACAATTTAAAAAATAAAGCGAAAAATATTCCAGCCATAATTTTGTAATTAAAATCGAATGAGTATGCCGATGGAGTAGCCATTTAAACGAACTTTATCGAGACTCGGGTTTTTCGGTAATTGTGCTATATACAGGTGGGAAGTCTGTTGTATTTGTATTTATATTATTTACTTCATTGGTAGAACAGTTGTAAACGTAATTTGTATGTAGGGTCAATGTAAATTACACCGTGATCGGAATATTTAGCTGTCCTTTAACAATTTGTTGCGATGTTTACAAATAGAGGTATTTAATTAAAAATAAACAAATCGGAGAAACGATACATATACCTAATATATATTATTATTATTACTTAAATACTACTTCCATGATTATACGAGCAAATGAAACATAATAATTATGCATTATGCTGATACACCTACGGTCTATATTATGACGAAAGGCGATGATATCTCATATTTTTTTTATTTTTTACTTTAATGATTATCATCACACTGATAAACACGATTCTTTAAATCTTAGTTTCTGTAGCTAGTAGGTAGTATTAGATCTGATTCTTGTTTATTAATAATTATAATCAACCTTAGGTATTTGAGAGATACAGTTGATTGCAATTTTACTTAAATTACCTAATAAATATAAACACAGAATCTAAAATGTATTTTTAAATGAAAACAACAAAGTTTCCCTTATTTGAAAACATATACAAAAAGTTTAATTACCTACGCCCTTAAACTCTATGGTCATTCACAAGGGTGGTTAATTAGAAAACTTTACCGTTTTGTAATTTAGAATTTTTGCCTTAAATTCTATGACAGACAGATACAAGGGGATGATAATATTATGTGCTATATATATTAGCATACTAAGTATATTGGTTTAATTTAATGACTTCACTAGACAGAGGTAAACAGTAAGATACAAAGAATTATTATTTTAATATTCCCTATCTATTAATATCATTTCTTACATAAATCAATTAGTCTACCAAAAAGGACATAGGTACATAGCTAGTGAGTGAAAATATAGATCCAATACCTTTAGCACATAATAAATAGTACATAGAGGCTCTTAAAATATATAAATTTAGGCTCAAAACCCAAATAAAAGCTTATAGAAACCCCATAATCTACTATAAAGTATGTCTCAAAGATTTAAATTATTTATTACAAGTATATACTTTTATATCTACTTTTATACTTACTTTAAGGGCTTGCGTAGCAACTGAGAGACCATACCAATCCCAAGCGGATTCACAAACTAACATTATACAGAAGTTGTTCACTTCCTCGTAAAGAATATCGATCGATGACACGAACGCGAAATATATTTGCCCCATACCCAAAGGGATATATTTACCAGATTGAAGGATCACATTCTAATTTTAGTAAGAGCTATGGCGGTTTGCAATTTGCAACAAACTGCAAAGTTTACAGATTTTGGGCTAATACTTTACTGCAAGATTTTAAATCTTTGCAGTTAAGTATTAGTGACCAATGACCATGTTAAGTTTACCAAATAAGTGAGCTCTCAAGATTCGACTTAAAACGTAAGAAAGTATTTTGAAAAACAACCGAATGGTTCGAAGACTATATTCTGTTTTACGTGTATATAACGTGGTTATATAATAAATGAAATTATTTATTTATTTATTTCAATTTCCTTGCAGCTATGAATCCCATATTAATAGCTTTAGGGCACATTTTTAATCCAATGTTAATTTAATTAAAAATTAAAACAAATAGGTACTCAAACGTAACTTCATTTATAAAACAGTAGATTGGATTTTAAGTTCTTGCATAGTGATGTCAAAGAATCCGCCATCCGCAAATATTTTCAACCCCTAAAATATCGAGTTTAGCGATTCTGAAAACCGAACAAAATCCAAAAACGTCACATCAAAATCCAATTTGGTTGCGCGGCTACAATTTCAATATCCAATATGAATAGACAATTATGTAAATTCCGCGCGTAACTAAAATTCAGAGCAATTTCTGAACGAAGGTGCCCGAGTGTGGGTTGAAAGTTACACTGATTTAGGTTTTTTTTTGTATATTAAAAATAAATGTATTTGTTGTATGCGATTTTAAGTATTTGAATTTGTGTTTCATTAGAAATCTGAAGATATAATTTTTAATTTTTCTTTTCATTAATACTTTATCTGTTATATAAAATTTTGCATAGACAAGAGGGAGCTGTTCCATTGATTTTAAAAATGATTTTATAATTAAAATAAAAGCTTAATTTAATGTTTAAAGAACTTACCTGAACACGGGCGAAGCCAGGTTATGCGGCTAGTTTATTAATGTACATTCTTTTAGAAACTTTTTAGTTTTAGACCTTTTGGTCTAGCAACTAATTGGCACATACTTTATTGTCAAAATATAATTTGAAACCTATAGATACAGCTTTTGGAAGAAATATGTTCGGGTAATAGTTAATCCCCTGTTATTAGTTTTAACTGGAACTGTAAAATTATGTACGTAAAATCAGCCATCGCCCATCGGTCATCGACTATTCTATTATAGAGCTGCCTTTTCAGCACAATATCAGCATTTTGTGGTTTTCATTTGTTCAAAGCTCAAATGTAATCAATATATCATCCAATATTCTGATTTCTGACATGCTAATATCGTACCAATTTAACAAACCACTATGAATACTTCAGTCACACAATATTACAGGATTTTTTTTGAAACAGAAAGAATTGAACTGGCTTAAACAAAGTTGCTGCCGGTGTCTGTTATAATATGTACCTGTATATGCTTAATCTTTGATTCTTTGGATGTTGATACGGGTTCTGTGATTCCAATGGAAGGTTTATAATATGTTTTAACTATGTATAAAATATTAGAAAATAACCTTTTTACTTAACCGAAACATAATCTTAATATATATAAATCTCATGTCACAATGTTTGTCCTCAATGGACTCTTAAACCACTTAACCGATTATAATAAAATTCGCACACCATGTGCAGTTCGATCCAACTTGAGAGATAGGATAGTTAAAACATCAAATTGTTTTAGAGAAAGCGGGCGAAGCCGCGGGCGGTAAGCTAGTTATATTATAAATAGAGAACCCTGTATCAAATATTGTTTTCCCTATTGCATCTAAAACCGCCCAAATGAGCACGCCTAAAGCCCAGACGCTATACAACGCTAGATAACCAAGCTCCGTCTATCCTTGAAGACGTAACGAGGTGCATTCATACGCTTTGAATATCGGCGGATATAATCAACCCGCAGTCTTGCACAATATGTGGAGTGGCGAAATTGTATGAGGTCGCTTGTATATTGTGTTCGAAATAGTTCTAGAACATTCTAGAACATTCTGGAATTGGATGTTCATTCATGAACAATGTTGTCTTGCTTTGATGGTCGATAGTCTAGTTTTTATGTGAATAAAGTGTATGATGATTTTTTTGTTTGTGGGCTATTAAGAAAATATAAAGTAAAGATTTTTTTTTCAAATTGTTTTGTAAACCCGATTTGTTTTTTCACTAGTTCTTTTAAGATACATCATTGTGTTTTTTATTTATTATAATTATTATAGGTACCTACGTCATATTAATTTCATTTACCATTCGAGCAGTGGTGATGTTATAACATGCCCAGATTAATTTTAAAATCAATTTATGTATGTATTTCCTGGTTTCGAACCCCCGACTTATTAATTTGATGTCCAACGTCCACGCCACTGAGCCACCACTTCACTAAGCTGCCATAGCCCATCGCCATAGCCCATAATATTATGACATTTTCATAACAGTGCCTCTGAAAAACCACCTCACCTTAATATAACCTTATTACCTCAGCACAATGTAGCAGGTGCTTACAATTAATCTTGAAAATGCTGTATGTCTGTTGAAATGATAAAAATAGTCGTTGTAAAAGAGAAATCCTTAATTCAGTGTTGCGACGCTAGCTAGCCTTAAAAACCCACCACTCGTTCTACATTCATTACAGTTACATTGATATAATAAAGGAAGAGGTGGATGAGATAATAAAATATAATCAACAGCCAACATTTGTTCTCACTGCAATGCCTTCTAATGAGGGTTGGCATCAGATGTCACATGTCGTCAAACTTTTCTTGTTCGGCATGCCAGTTTTCTCACCAAGTTTTTCTAACCGTTTCTAGCGGTGTGGATATTGTGCTTCTTATACTTGCATTCTGTCTGTTTACTTTATTTTAAGACCTTCGCCGCTGAACCAAAGACGAAGGAAGAGAGACACACAACATAGATAGCACTCCGAAAGCCTATTTTCGTGATAACAAGACTTTCGTATGTGTACTAGGTAATATATAAATTCTTCATAATCAATTCCATTCATATGTGATAACATAAATATCTACAACATTATTTCACAGCCATCGAGTTTTACATACATACAACCGCATCCACCCCTTACCCCTCCTTGTCACATTCGACTGACGTACCTCTTTAATCCGCCGCAAACCGCTGGGATGGGTTTAATATTAATATTAATTTTGCAGTTTCCATCCTAAATATTACGTATTTAGCGTGTAACGGTGTTAAATCTGCTGCACGCTGCAAATAGAAAATGAATTTTCAACGGAATAGACGTGAAGTGGCAATAATTAGGTAGTGGCTATTACACACGTGATTGTTTCGTTGTATTGTTATATTATGTTTTAAATTTGTTTAGTTCGTTTATCGTATTAGCATAGTATAAAGTATCACTACATAGTATAAAACAAAGTCGCTTTCTCTGTCCCTATGTCCCTTTGTATGCTTAAAACTACGCAACGGATTTTGATGCGGTTTTTTATAGATAGAGTGATTCAAGAGGAAGGTATATAATTGATTAGGTTTTAGACAAAGCGGGCGAAGCCGCGGGTGGTAAGTTAGTTAGTTATAACACGGTCTTATTAAGAATTATTTATCTGAATTTAAGGCATGTGAGAGACCCGTAGTACATATTATCACTTCCCCTCGCGAATAGCACATATAAAATATAAAATCTTTTAACTCCATCCTAAAACCTGGTATTTTAATGTACATTAAAAAATATCCTGTGCTTACCAGATATTATAATACATATTCATTTAGATTTTAGATGGTGTAACACACTGTAACCGTAATAACAGATTACCCTCAAATTACCGTTGAATTCTCTACTCAGTGCTCGTATTTCACGCGTAAAATTAAATTATATAATATAAATTAAAAGGGTACTAACACAAATCCTGCCATTTACTCATTAGGGGATTATACGAGGAATAATTAGGTCCCAACTTAACTATGTACATAGTAACACATTATGTATAACGGAAATGCCCTAAGATTATGTATGAGGAAAATTTGATACTTGCATAATTTGGTAAGCGGTTGTAGCGCTTGTAGGGATAATAAAACTTTTAAAAATGGAGCATTTAGCAACTTACGGTCTATAAAGTTGTATATGTTGTCTTTGATTAATTTTAAATGTCGCAACAAGTCGATTATATGCTGTTTACTTTTATACTATGTAGTAATGATGATGATGATGCGAATGTTTGTGAGGATGTGTGTGTGTGTGTTTGTTACTCTTTCACGCAAATACTACTGAACTGATTACAATGAAAATTAGCACACATATAGAGGGTAACTTGGATTAACACGTATAAGTTTGGTTTTCTTTGAAAACGCGGGCGAAGCCGCAGTCGGAAAGCTATAAGTTATACTATAAAAACATTGCATGCAAAAATAATTACAGAAATTATACACCATTTTTGGAATAATCTAAAATCACAAACAAAATCACGCTATACGTAACTTATCTGCTTATCTCCAGTTAAAAAGTGGGCATACATATTCATGGAAGTCACTTTGTGCCTGCCGAAGAATATGAAATTGAGACATATCCCATGAATATTCAGACAACTCTCAGACGGTATGTCTGCGTATAAATAGAGATAAAATATGCGGTTAACAATGATGTAGTTTAATATATCTACTTAAATCTAAAAATAAGTATATGTAGTTTTATTAACACTAGAATAAGTACTACTAACAATATATGGGCAATGCTGCCTGATACAAATAAAGAAATAAATAAAAATATACTTAATATATATAGTATTTTTGGGGGGTGATAATTACATGTATATAATTTGTGTACATGCAATAAATAATAAGCCACGCATAAAGTATATATAAGATTTCCGAAATAATAATGTGATATTGCTATAAATTCGTGAATTTAGAAAGGTGGAGTATTTTAATAAATTTAAAATAAATCTTAAGTGCAAGTCACATTACAATATTATTACATACAAGAAGAGCAGTTTATCATGACTTTTATAAAGATTAAATTGACTCACCAATTAAAACTCATATAGACAAAGTCGTGGGCTATACAAGTATCGAACAAATTGTAAACAATTTTTGTTCTCAGCAGATATTGGCGGTCAATATATCTTAATCCCAAGAGAGTTTAATCCCCTTGCTTCGTCTGAAAGCACGCTTTTCGGTGACCACACTTTCACGCTTTTGTAGACTATAAAAATATCCATTAAATTGTATTAATATGGCTTTTAGGTTAATGTTATAATTCTAAACGTGTTGGCTACGATTACAAGTTAAACTTAAATTAGGGGTTTCCAGGTTTGATAGCAGATCGAAAAGCAGTGTTAGGGTCAGAGCAGGTATGGCGAAGCGCATTTTTCATTGTCTAACTAGTATCGACATTCACCACGTAAAAATAATATTCAAAATCAAATAAAAATGTATTTCCGAGGAGCTGCAACGACGATTTATTTCCGATTTTTTAGTTTATATCGATGTATGTATGTCCCATAATTTCTAAATTCCAGTGTAAATAAATAATTAATTAATTACTTAATAAATTCTCACAAAAACTCCCAATGTAGCTTGGGATATAAATCATTTTTTTTTTTCAATAAATTATCTCTAAAACATACATATAGGCACAGGGTATATTATTATATTATCTGTGGCACAGGTAATATAAAACTATGATAGATGCAGGTATTGAAATTATTATTCAAGTAAAATTATAGAGTAGTTGTTTTTTATTTTTTAATGTATAAAAAACTATAGTTTTTTACACAATTTATATTTAATAGCTGTCTTGTCACGACATCGCGATTATAAGATAAGGAATTCATTCAAGGACTGTGGTTGTTTATAATAAACAAAAAATAAGATTATCTGTAACGTAAAACAACAGCACTAATTGCGCGAAATATATAGTTTGAGAGAGTTTGAGAAACAACAATAATAGGATAAAAGTTTTTTTTCTATTTGTTTGTTTGTTCGTTCTCAAGGAGATGAAATCATGAAATTAGCATTTTCTGAAATTTCACTGACATACATTTTTTTATATAAAAAAACAAGATATTTTTGACAGAAAACGTCCTAAAATTAGTAAAACTATATCCACCACTGTTCAGTAAAATGATATAAAGTATTAACATTTCTATTAAGTTCGCGAATTCCCACTGGATTATCTTTCTATTCTTCCTACATATTATCTTATTAAAACTAAATCATTCATACTTTATCCTAATAATACAGCAAGGAAGAAGGATCAAGGAACCCTTTTCCGTTTCCATAGCAACCATCAATAAAATTTTCTTCATATTTCTCTGTATACTAATTTATTTTATGACGTTATTTAAAAAGCCAATTAAAAATATTTATAAAATGAATATGTACACGAAGCACTAACAAATTAAAAAAAGTTATTAGCTAACCTTTAGCTAACCTACATACCTACTTTTAATATTATATCCAAATTTTTAAATGTCACATTTAAATTATTGAAGTTATAGTATATCATACATTTCCGGTAACGTATTATCTACTTCGATTCTATTACCAGAAACTTAAAATATCGTTTTGAAACCTTTTTTACATTCACTTATGTTCTTATATTATTTATATTCAAAGAACAAAAAGACAACTATAGTTTTTTATACAACCAATCTTAGCAACCAATATACACATATAAACTAGTCCAGTATTATAATAATTACTGCAGTGTGGCCATCGCTGTAATATCTGATTACATTATCTGGTGTTATCTGTGACCTTTTCCCCCTGCCAACCCGGAGATGGCTGTAAAAATAATAAATAAAAAGAAAACAAAATCATTCGAAGTGACAGTAGGTATTTTGAAATTAGAACTCAATTCATAGATTTTTTTTATTTACATTTCTATCTCACCAGTCTTATAGATTAGGTCTACATAGGTAGCATAAAACAAAGTCGCTTTCTATGTCCTTATGTCCCTATGTCCCTTTGTATGCTTAAATCTTTAAAACTACGCAACGGATTTTGATGCGGTTTTTTTTAATAAATAGAGTGATTCAAGAGGAAGGTTTAGTATATAATTTATTAGGTTTTAGACAAAGCTAGTTCATTATAATTAGACGTCTTTTGTTATTACTTATTAGAACATGGGAACAAGATGGGAACTATTCAAATTCTGGAATTAAAATAATGCTTTTTTTCCTGTTTTGTTCTCTGTAGTTAATGTCTTTTAAAATTTTATAATAAAGTATTTCGGTCGCTGAGAGGTGTCTAGACTCTAGGGAAATATAGATCCTATTTTATTAATGATACATTGTAAGAATTAAGATATAAAGCTTTCCGCCCTTGGCTATATCCGCTATGTCCAAAACATATCAAATTCACCCTGAGAAGCTCTATTAAAAAAACGCATCAAAATCCGTCGCTTGGTTTAAAGATCTATACATACAAAGGGACAGATAGACAGACAGCGGGAAGGTATTATGTTTTATATGAGTGAAGTATCTACATGAGAAAGTAGGTACAACAAATAGACACAGATACAATACCTATACATATGCCGATACAATATGTTGTTTGCAAAGAGAAATCACCGTCATAACAACTTTTATCTACTTTCACTCCGCTTTGCATCGTGCAATTTGGAACATTTTATGTTTACAATTAGTTAATATTACTTGTGCATTTATAAAAGAATAAATAGATATGTAGTTAATGTGGGTTTTCAAAAACAACGTAAGAATTGTATACCTACAAAGGAAAACATAATATGGTATTATATTATGTATACATTAAATTATACTACTATGAAAATGCCCATGTCCACAAAAAAGCGAAATAAAAGGTACAACCCAAAAGAGAAAACATTGGAAGTGGTCATGGGCTCGTGACCAGAGCACGGCAATTCGTATTGCCACAGATAATATAAATATTTAAATTAATTAAATATGTTTGTATTACCATAATACAGGATGTGCCACTATCGCTATACTAAGCGCGAAGAGACGGAATACTTATAGTTTTGCATACACTGATCACGTAAAAAATACATAAACAACAAAATTACGTCAAAAAATTTTTGCTAAATTTATGCTCAGCCGGCATATACCGCTTCGCTAATGTGAGCATTTTGTCTATGAAAACATAATCTTAAACAATAGCTCACGTGCGGGTTGCTTGTTAGGGGTGTACATAATATAGAGATTTAAGAATTCATCTATTAAAAAAATAAATATGTCTGGAAATTTTTTAGTATTTTTTACATACTCAGCGTATGCAAAACTATAACCTCCTTTGAGCTTAGTATACCGATAGTGGGACACCCTGTATATTAGACAGTAACCACACTTACTTTTTACCGACTACAGAAGCGTGGTAAAGTGACTTCTCACTTATGAATATCAAGTGAGAATTCGTAATAAAATTACCTACCAGCAATTATCAAGTTAACTATTATTTTAAAAAATATTACAATAATACAGATAAATTATTATAGGTTAGTATTTATGTTTAAAAATAATCATGAAATTATGATCTTTATATTATGTTTATAAACATCATAATTATTTGATTATTTCGTTTCAATATTTTCAGTTTCATAATATTTTTATTTTACTGTCGTATCCGTGTTTTGTTGGAAGATTTATTATTATTATTGTACTTACAATGTATAATAATCATAAACTTTTATGATTATTATACAATTAACTTGGTATTTTGTGAAAGGTCGGACGTATTATTTAAACATTATTACCTAGACAACATTATTAATATCTCGTTTAATATAAAATGTATGTTCTCATATAATGCATAATTCAGAATTCATAACACATAACATTTTATAGAGCTTGAAATTAAAAATTTGGTCAGCCACTTATAATTCTATGCCTTCTTCTTCTTCTTTTTTGTTTATGGCCTTCCCGATCCCAGTAGAGACGGATTCTGTCAGTGTCCAGTGTCATGCATGCACAGATCAAAATTAATCTTTAATTTCAATGACTAGATACGGTTATAATGTAGCAACTTGATACTCTGTGCTGAGGAAAAATCACGGAAGAGATTGAGCAGTTCAAGTACGGGATCAGTCTTACCTGGATAACCAAACAGGACAAATACAAAAGCAAAGCATTAAAATTTAAGGTTATATAAGTGCCATAACTGGTTTTGAAATTGAACTTTTCTTTTTTTTTTTTTTTGTTTATCAAGGCAATAAGGACATTGAACTTGCGGTCTGCTATATTTGGTCAAAACAAAAACATTTTTGAAAAAAAAATCTTAAGAAAAATAAGAAGAAAAAAAGGATTCCTTATGGTTTTCTAACGGTAAGCCATGGACAATTTTCAAGTATGATCAAGAAGCTTTTAACTAATACACTGGAGATTTCGGTATGAACATTTGACGTGTAACAAGAAAATTGTTGTGTTTTATCACTTTCACACCTGACTTGGTATTGCCACTGTTAATACGAAGTTTTCCCAAGGCTACTATGTATGCCGTAATATTCTGTGCAAAAGGTTAGTTTTTGTACATGAGTTTGTTGATAAATTGTCAACAACGTCATTCAGAAGCATTGTTGGATGAGACAATTATTATTTATGCTAAATAAAATAAGTATCTGGACCAATTATTAAAAAGCGATACTCCCTGATTATGGGTAGTTACCATAATAAAATTGTAGCCACTCTCACTTTGACAATATGGCATAAGTGTCAAAAAAATTGCGTCGCTTCGAATATTTAAGTTAATATTGTTGCGTATTTAATAAATATTTTCCGAATATAAATAATGTATTGCATTGTGAAAAATTGCAGAAGTGTTTGGACACCAAATTCTGGCATAGAATTTCACAGGCAAGTGTATATTTACGTTATTTACAATATTCCTCAATACTCCTGCATTTACCTGTTTAGAATCATTTCAATGGCAAAAATTGTAAAATTTTGCATCATTTTAGAAAGCAGTCATGTTAAATTTGTTATTTTCCTAATACTTTATCATTTTTCAACAAGTTTTCAATAAACAAAATTAACAAGTAAGGTAACCATGATGACGAGTTTTTATGGATAGTGAAGAGAATATTATATTGTAATAACAATATTATGATGAAATTTAGAACACCATTTTCAAGATTTTTACTAGTAATGAAACAACACTCGACATCGGTATTGCACTCACATGCAGTTATAAGATTGTTCGTTTTTACATTGAAATTTATACTTTTTTAACTTACCTCATATTTTTTGTTTTAGGTATTTCAGCTTTCCAAAAAGTAAAATAAAAAGAAATATAGGTATGTGCCCATCAAGGGTAAAATTACTGAGGATTACGGCACAGAAAAAAATACCTTTTGAAAAATAAACTTTGTAAAGTTAGCTGAAATTTGTGCAAGGCGTTTATTATAAACAGTTTTTCTTTGATGATTTTGGCTTGAAATTGACCCGTCGAAGCAACGCGTTTAAAAAGAAGATCTAAGTAGCTTACAATTTGGTAAACAGCATCTGATGCAAAACACAACTTTCCTCTATTTACAAAGGATGTTAATGCTATATATCGGTTCATATCCAGGCTTTGTAGCCAAGAGTTATTTAAAACTATCATTCTATACCAATTAAAATTGTATGTACCTATAAAGTATGGCCAGTAATATTATAATATAATTAATACTGTTAAAAATATATGTCGTTATTATTTATAGACCATGATTTTTAGTTTTTTCTATTTCGAAAAATCCTGAATATACAAACCAGTGTGGTCACCCACAGAAAGAGACAAAAAACAACACTGACGTCATTTAAGGTTATATTTTCTTGTGACAAGTCAATGGTCATAGTGCAATCTCCAGTGTATTAGATATAAGCTTCTTGAGTATGATGAAGTAAGCTATTTTTTTTTAATTCAAATCGATAGTGAAACAAAACGCGTTAAGCCTTGATGAAATATAATGTATTAGAACAGTATTTAGTTTTAAAAATTTTAAATACGAACATAAGAAACATCGGGATGAAAGTTAATAAACGACGAAGTTATTCATAATTTTATTCAAATTAAGTGATTATTTCAATAAAAATACTTAATGTGCAATTTCAGGTTAATAAAAGAACATACAACTCAATAAAAACAACCTACAAAAATGTGATTAATTAGCAATCATTGCATTTATGCATGCCATTGTCATAGTCACGACAGACGTGAGTGCGTGCGCACGTTGTTTCCCGCGCTTTTTTATAAATATTTTTTCAAAAATGGCGCTTCCTTTTTTACATTTAGTTGCCGCGGTTTTGAATTTTTATACACTGTGGTACGATCAAAAATACATTAATTTGAAATTTTCGGAGGGACTTGAAAATTATCCGTTTAGGAGTCGGATACTTTTTCTAACAATGTGGAATCTTGTAAGTACTTACCTAGTTACATATATTTTTAAAACATTGATACTTTTATTGTTATATGACATTAAGTTCATATTTTATGTTATTTTTAGTCACGTTCGCGTTATAATACATAGTTTTGTTAAAACGCAATAAAACAACTAGGTAAGAAGGTATAGGTACCTACATATTATTAATCTGTGGTAAAACTTAAAGTTAACCTAACCATTTTATAATAATTATGGTAGTTATGTAGAAACAATTAATCTAGCAATTAACCATATTATCTACTGTAATATAATATTATACTCTAAGCATATTATATTATTAATGTACTTATAATGTGAGATATTGACTATTCTATGCAAATAAAAATTTTATTGCACAACCAGTAGGTAAACCTCGCATAAATAAATATAAATAAACCTGACATATATAATATTACTAGCTTACCGCCCGCGGCTTTGCCCGCTTTCTCTAAAACGATTTGAGATTTAAACTATCCTATCTCTCAAGTTGGATGGAACTGCACATGGTGTGCGAATTTTATTATAATCGGTTAAGTGGTTTAGGAGTCCATTGAGGACAAACATTGTGACACGAGATTTATATATATTAAGATAAAAACCAAAAATTGTATAAGTCACATTATTGTTTTACCTACTTCTTATGGGGTCAAACAGATTATTATAAAGATAAAATTTACGATAATAAGCAATAGTGCTACAATATTGGCTACAATCCGATTAACAAATGACATGTCATTAATTTTTTACTCAAATGGTCTTTCTATTTTTATATACATATTTCACTTGCATTATTAACTAGCCGCTCGTCCCGGCTCCGCCGGTTGTTCGGGGATGATAAATAATAATAGTTTAAAAAAAACTAAAAACACGCTTTTTATAGAAAACCGAACTAAAAAATAGAAAATTTTATCAAATTAGTGTATTGTCATCGGTCCTCAATAAATCTACAAAGTTTGAACGAAATCTGGCCGTTTAAAGTGGGTCAAAATCGCGCCCAAAGAAGTCGGTTACAAACATACAGGTGAAGCTAATATAAAGCGTGTAAAAACCAAGTACAATATACCTAGTCTATGACATTAATTTGTGATAGATAAGATGACTAATTCTATTGGTCAAATAATTTTTAAAATAGAAATATACGAGGCTAATTAGACTTCTATGGTCCAAAGATTAGCACCTACAACATCATAAACTTTTACGTGTTTATCTAACTCTTTATACCTACCTAACTAGCTGTGTTCCGCGGTTTCACCCGCATTTCTCCACTCCTGTTGTGATGATTTATAACCTATTAGCCTTCCTCGATAAATGGGCTATATCTAACACCGAAAGAATTTTTCAAATCTGAGATTAGCGCGTTCAAACAAACAAACAAACTCTGGAGCTTTATAATATTAGTATAGATACATATATGTACGTATATATGTAAAAGTAGGTACATATTATATACTTACTCGTAGTATATATTTATGAGAAGGAACGCTTAATTTTATTTAAAGCTATCTAGATAATAATATCTTAAACTTGTTCGCAGCGAGAGCAGGAAGTTGATATTTACAAAACTACAACAATCACTGTATTTATCGAAAATAATTATTTTATTTCATTGGTATATTTTAATAAAGATTAAAATTACACAAACAATATTGTAACAATAAAACAAGAACGCTTTAAATGTGACTGAATTAATACGAATAAGAATTTTACTAAGACTTAAAAACAATTACATATGTACTTATATTATAGGTATTATAGTAACTGAAAGTTAAAATTTTTTATAAATTATGAATCGAAATTATCTTAGGAAAGAACGAGAAAAAATTCTTAAATATTTTTTTTTATACCTACCTGTTTATATTATAGCTTATTATAAAGGTAAAGGTTAAATATCTAATATGAACATAATTTAGGGTTCTCACCATACACGTTTATACTTTATAGTTTATACTGTTTATAATGTTACCTTCATCTGTATGTTTGTATATTTATACATAGGTAAGTACATATTATACAATTTATTTCAAATCTCGTCAATTTTTGTTGCATAAAAAGTTAATTTAAAAAGTAAAAACAGACAGTCAAACTAGCTATCTTACTTTCAATACTGTCTCATAATAAATTCGTGACACGTGCATTATTTTACATAGTTGGTTAAAATATGCATTAGGCCAGATTTTTTTTTAACCAATTTTATTTTGTTAAACCAATATGTACACGCTAATATATATTTAGTTTATTGAAGTGAAACTTCTATAGGCGCATTGAGTGAAATTTCAAGATTACGTCATGGCAATACCGTCACGTTATGGAGTAAAGCGATTTTTAAAATATGCGCCTGCGACTTTGTTTTTATGAATTCAAGAATATGAATTAAAAATTGAAATTTCATAAAAATAAATAAATACCTATGCAGTATTCTATTATTCTAATCGTAACGTTATTATACCGTATACGTACAACTGTTACGTTATTATACATTACTAGATTTCCGCCCGCGGCTTCGCCCGCGTTTGCAAAGGAAAACCCGCATAGTTCCCGTTCCCGTGGGATTTCCGGGATAAACACTATCCTATGTGTTAATCCAAGTCACCCTCTATATGTGTGCTAAATTTCATTGTAATCGGTTCAGTAGTTTTTACGTGAAAGAGTAACAAACATCCATACATCCATACATCCATACATCCATACAAACTTTCTCATTTATAATATTAGTAGGATTATACAAACTATTTTTAGCCTGTCTACTATGAATTTTATAAATAAAATAAAATAAAATAAAAATAAAATATCCTTTATTGAATTATTATGTACATTAATGGACGACTAAGATCCGTTAGACAAAAATAAAATACAAGAGTTACATTACATTACACAGTTATTGAAATAATACAAAAAAGAATCAATTTAAAAATCATAATATTAACGCAGAAGCCGGGCATAAAATGCCAAGATGCTGCTACCAAAATTCGTTAAAGCATTTATAATCGAGTTACTAGAAGTAAAAAGAATATTCCTAAATCTAGCAACCCGATGCCTGATCAATGCATCGAGAACCGGCACGCGGGCTTCCGCGAACATGCTAGACGCGCTACACCAACGCGGTAGTTTGAATAAAATTCGGAACGAATCATTGTATTGTACC
Source organism: Colias croceus (assembly GCF_905220415.1). NCBI lineage: Eukaryota > Metazoa > Arthropoda > Insecta > Lepidoptera > Pieridae > Colias > Colias croceus. The sequence goes on along the minus strand of NC_059539.1, from coordinate 2,026,446 downwards.
CTAAAAATTCGATAATTTTCTTTTTTATACCTTGTCCACAGTTGTGGAGTATATAGAGCGGTGCAATAAGCTTTGAACAGTAATATTTTTGCATCTCTTTCGCACTTATTAAATTTTCTACCGATCATGTTAGCACGCGCAGCCAGAGAACGCCTCTCTCTGTCTATATCGAGGTCATCTGTCAGATCAAACGAAACTATATGTCCCAGGTAGCGGATAGAATTAACAAATTTGAGCGGCTGATTATACAGATAAACAGGCAGGTGGATATCCCTAGAGGTTGCGCCAAAAAGCATAGCAACCGATTTATCTACGTTATAGACAAGGTGATGCCTTTCTGCATAATTTTCACAGATGGTGAGGAGCTTACGGAGCGCGCCAACCGAGGGGCTCAGCAAGACCATGTCATCAGCATAGCTGAGGTTATTCATACAAATACCATCGATGTAGCAGCCGACACCGGTCTGGCTGAGCTCCTCGATCAACTGATTAACATACATATTAAATAAGAGAGGAGAGGTCAGACCTCCCTGTCTAAGCCCACATGACAGTACAAACTCATCTGAGCAAGAGTTTCCCCAGCGAACGACATTTTTTTGTGTAGGTAGTGTACCACGTTTTAAGCAAGCCAATGATAGCAGGTGGCACCCGCGCTTCTTCCAGCTTCCTCCATAGGATATCATAATTTACACGATCGAAAGCACGACTAAGGTCCAAAAAACAAGCATAAACCTTAGTCCGTCGCGTAACGTAGTAATTTACAGTCTGTTTCAAGGAGTAAATAGCTAAATCAGTTGAACTTTGCTTTTTAAATCCAAATTGAGCATCGTTTATCGAAATGTATTTAGAAATAATATTTAGAACAATCGAATCTACTAGTTTAGCGCAAGTTGTCGCGATAGAAATGGGCCTATAATTCGAACTCGACATTGCGCTCATAGTTTTACTTTTAATCACGGGCGTTACAACACATTTTGTTAAAGCAGAAGGCAAATATGCGTGTTTTATACAAGCGTTTATGAAAACTGATAAAAAGACTACCACCCAAGGACCACCGAAACGTAAATGTTCTACGGCAATGTGATCATGACCACAAGATTTACCCAAATGCATTTTTCTAAGCGTGTCGTAAACTGTTTTTTCATCTATATGAATAGAAGATAGGTCCGATAAATAAGAAAAGGAATCGTCAATACTATTGCCATTTCTATTCGCATTGAGAAGCGTGTGACTAGTAGAACCAAGCATAAATTTACTTTTAAAAATATCCGTAATTTTTTGTTTATCTGATTCACCATCAATTGAAAATGGTGTTCCAATCTTAGTATTCGTTAATTTACCCGCTTGCTCCCAGAACTTACAAAACTGTTTTTTCTCTACAAGTACTACTTATTTTATCTAGTAATATCTTTTCTTTATTGTTCTGGCACCATTTTAACCGTCCCTTAAAAACCGACCTACTCTTTTTCATGCTATCATAAAGCGCACCAGAATGAGGAGATCCAGCCTCAAACCAATTCATCAAACAGCGTCTAGCATCATCATGAGCCGATTTTACAAATTGATTCCATCCAGGTGTTTTCTTAGGACACCCTTTATTCCCCTTATACCTGTGTCGAGAACGCGCCTCCACAGCGGCCGATTGCAACGACATTACGAATTCATTGTAAATAAGTTCCAAACTATCCTTATGCACATGACACGAACATGGATTACACCTAGCGAGCGAACGCAAACGATTCCAGTCAAGAGCAGACAAATACTTATTACATAATGATCTATAGGTCTCAACTCTCAACCTCGTAACTGCTTCTCCTACCCCAAACAACTCGGTTCAAAGACCCGTTCGCGAGAACAGAGCACCTCTTTACAGCAATTATATCGAAGTCTAATTCTAGTACTAAGGGCCTGTGATCCGACCAAAATACATCTTTAATTATGTAAACATTAGTTAAAGCCGTCCACGCGAGCGGGGTGACGATGCAATGATCAAGCCAACTACATGAACCGTGTGAGTAACTAACATAAGTAAAAACATTATCCAAATTCTTTAGAAAACACATATCTGCACATATAAGATTGTGATCAGCACAAAAATCAATTAATTCATTGTTAAATAAAGTATTTAAATTCGCATTGTAATCTCCCAATACAACAGCCACATTAACAGAGTTACTTTCAATTAAACTATGTATTGAGCCTAAAATATCAGTAAAATAAGGCAAATTTACAATATTATTTTGAGGCATATAAACCGAAAAATACATATGACAGTAACTATTATGTTGAAACTTAATGGCGCATACTCGTGAGTCATTACATGTAAAAACATCAACATTATAAAACAGAGAGGCTCTCCAAAGCAAGGCTACGCCCCCATAAGGTCTACCGATTAAAATCCCCGCAGACGTATCTACTGCGGAGGTACCGTGCGCTGAAAAATCAGGATGTATGTTAGATAACAAAGGAAGCTCGTGGGGCAGTAGCCAGGTTTCTTGTAACGCTATTACATCATATTCATCGCATAATGATCTTACTTGATCAATGCTCCTTTTAAGTGATTGACAATTGAAACTAACAAATTTCATTTTGATTTGAATAACGTTTTATATAGCTTTAAAATTATATTCTAATTATGTACTATTATTCTTAAGCCAATAAGGTCTAAAAACAATGCCAATCGGCCAAAAGTCGGAATTTAAAAACGTATTCTTTTTATGAGACAAAATTGTTACCTTAAAGGAAGCAAAAGAGGTTTCTTTATACGGTTCAATACGTTCAATAGACACCGCGCTTTCACCTTTTGATTTGATGTAGTCTGCGAGCTTATCGTTAGTTGACGATATATCTAAGCGAGAAACGTACAAACAGAAGGTTCTCGGTGCGGCTTGGATAATAGAATCTTGTTCCTGAACTACAGCACGACCCTCCCTGTTCCTGTTTTTTTTCTTTTTATATGTGACCGGTACAAAATCCCTATCAGAGCTTTCCTTTATTAAACCCTCTTGCTTATTAGTTACACAGTTAGGCGCGCGTAACGAATCAGCTGTTCGTCCCGCTAAACGCTTCCTAGTCATACACACGTCGTTACTCGTAGCACTCCTTATCTGACTGAGTGGAGCGGGCACGGCTTTTCGTACTCCACGACGGGTGAGCGAGTTATCTGTTAAAATCGCCCTTGCACTGTCAATTTCTTCTTCGGTAAACTGGCCCTCACAAATTTGAAGCAAACTGACTTCGTCAATTACATCAATCTTACACTGAATATAGCATAAGAGTTCACTTATTACCACACGGCAACTACAATCGTTAGGCATTTTAGCCTAGGAAAATAGACTTTAAACACTTAAATTATATATAATACATTAAATTTAAGACAACTTAGTGCAAACGCGACCGTTCGTTGAGAGCAATGCAAAATTTATGAAGCCTTTATTATTAGTTTCGTTTTTAGTTCTTACAGAAAGGTTAAGGAAACCTAAGTAATTATTTTATATAAAAAACTAATTATTTACCTAAAAGATGTAAATTAAAAAATGACACATTATGTACCTACTTAATTAACATTTAAATATTCGTAAACATTCTATATGTATAATAGGTATCTGAAAAACGTTTTGATTACCCACATTATCGCGATAAAAGAAGTCATTGTACTTTATCAGTTTATGTATAAAGTATGTACCCTACTTACCTACATTATAAATAATTAAAAAATATATCAGTATCACAAAAATATACTTGTCAGTATCACAAAATCTTGAAAATTTTACACAAAAAACACACCATTCTCTACCAGCTATAAAAATATGTTTTCCTTCTCATCTATATAACGGTTGAAGAAATTTTGATGTTAATTTCAACCCTTAAACTTACCTACTAGCCGTGCCTCGCGGTTTTACCCGCATTGATCCTCTCCTGTTGGCTTTAGCGTGATGATGTGATGATAATATTATTATATTTCTATAATACATTATTATAGAATATAGATTATTACCTACAGATAACTTCTAAGTAGGTACCTACTAGCTGATCCTCAAAACTCTTATTTAAGTATTTTTAACTTACGTATTTTAAACTTAAGTATTTTAACCTCCTCCTTTTTTTGAAGTCGGTTAATAAATAAGACAAAATTACTCACATCATTATAAAATTTTCTCATTAAAAATAAATATCGCAAAATTTTGTTAAATTACTTAGGTATTTACTTAATTTGAAATTATAGGTACTTGTTATAACAAAAATATATTAATATTGTAATTAGTAGTTACATACTTACTTTTATTTTTTACGTGTATTGTACATAATTATGTCTTCTCTGAGTTGGTATTATTAATATTAAAAATGTTTTTATTTCACATTCTTATGTATGGAAATGTATAACCGCGCCATCTATGATGAAATATAAGGACAAATTCATAAGACAGCTGTTTCTAACTCTTGTTATAATTTTACAATAGATGGCAGTAGAACCAATTAAGTTAAAAGAAATAAAAGAACAACATCGGACAAATTGATTCTATGTCACTCAGCCGTTCAAAAAAAACAGCCTAGCCTCTTTATTTATCGTTCAAATAGCCTAAATAATATGGACCATAGACCATGATATTTTAACTAAAAGTTGTAAGAATGTCTTTCCAACTTTATTTGTGAATTGAAAAATCCCCCACTATGAATGCAAAAACATCTAAGTAAACAACTGATCCCATTTTGATGAAATTTCAAATATACTTTAAAAAACCTTGACATGACATGACTTGACAAGCCATGTTATATCTAGGAACTCGAATACTCTCACGCAATTGCATGATGAAGCAAATATAATATAGTGACGACATAAAATTGTCTGTAAGCATTATAACTAGGTGATTATATTTATTCACATTCTTTCTTTTTACAGACACTGCAAGCCGTGTACATGGCAATAGCATTCCTGAACGATATCATCGGAACAAACGCAGCTTCACCAAAGAAACCGCCAGTGATACGAAAAATTAAGGACGCTCTATTCAGCTTAGCCTATCCTTTCGCCATCTATGTATCTATAGCTTTCTGGGGCATTTACTACGTAGACAAAGATCTGATATTCCCGGAGCATTTAGAAAAAGCCTTCCCTCCATGGACCAATCACGTTATGCACACTTTAGTAGCAGTTTTCATAAATGTGGAAATGTTCACAGCACATATTAATTACCCTTCGAAATTCATAAATCTTGCTTTAGTTCAATTATTTGTATCGTCTTATATTGTGTGTTTGTTTGTCGTGTATGGGCAGAGTGGACTTTGGGTCTATCCCATTCTTGGTTTTTTGAACTGGCCAGCTAGATTATTATTTATATCTGGTAGTATTGTTGTAGCTAATATCTTTAATGTAGTCGGTAGGACGTTGAATAGGCAATTGTCGTCTGTTAAAGTGAAAAGTAAATAAATGATTGTTTGTAAAATGTGTATTAAAATAATTTATTTTGTTTTTAATGTGTTTTACTTCTAATATTCATTCTAATAGCTGTTTTGTATCCTAATACATCTAAAACTAAAAATACAATTAATGCCTCGATTCTCATAAGATAAATAAGTAACTCTTCACTCTAATTACTCTAAATAGATTGAGCAAATCATGCAATAATATGTCTGCCACTAATTTAGACGAAGGAGTCACTTTTTCACACAATTATAAACATGGATGCTCAATGCTCATGGATGACATGCTCGAACTACATCAGTCAGTATCGACATTCGAAATCGAAAAATAATATGTAATTCCAAAAGTTTTCAAACTTAGGTCAAGTGAATGGTTCATTGGGACGCCAATAAATCTCATTTTGCAACCTTGTTCGCAGTCCGGAACATTGTCAAAATTGCAATTAAATTATTTTTTTTGCTGTATGGTCGTGAAAAAAATTCCAAAAGTTCTGTAAACTTGGGGAAGTTTTCGATTGTAGTACTGAGGCAAAAATGAGAACCTGCAACGCTCAACGCTCAGGAAGATCAGTATAGCTTATTAATTCAAATTAAAACTTATCAATTTTAACATGAGAAACTAAGGCGTCTCCCTAGGATATTAAATTTATACAGGGTGTCCCACTATCGGTATGCTAAGTGCGAAGTAACTTGTAGTTTTGCATATCACGTGATCAGTGTCACGTAAAAATACCAAAATTACGCCAAAAATGTTTTGCTAAATTTTTTTCTTAAAATTCATGTTTTCTTCTCTAACTTCGCGCAGCCGGCATAATATAACGCTTCGCTTAAATGTGAGCATTTTGTCTATCTATACATAATATAATAAATCTGTAGAAGGGTCAATTCTGTACATTGAAAATATTGAAAAAATAAATAGCAGGGGGTGTTACTGGATCGATACCAAGCCCAAATATGTGATTAAAAAAATTTTTGTCTGTCTGTCTGTCTGTCTGTCTGTCTGTATGTTCAGGCATCACGTGAAAACTAACGGTTCGATTTCGATGAAACTTGGTATAATTATACCTTATTATCCAGGGAATAAAATAGGATACTTTTTATCCCGGAAAAATACGTAGAAAAAAAATAAATCGTAATTTTTCTTAATTTTTCCGCGCGGACGGAGTCGCGGGCGGAAGCTAGTGAAAACATAATCACGTGCGGGTAGTAAAGTTGGGCGGGTTGCTTGTTACTTGTTAGAGGTGTACACAAAAAGTTTTATGAATTCGTCTATTTGAAAAAGAAATGCATCTGGAATTTTATAAGTATTTTTTACGTACTCAGCGTATGCAAAACTACAATCTCCATTGAGCTTAGAACACCGACGGTGGGTCACCCTGTATAGGTATTCTTTCGAATAGTCAGATATAACGGCTCTAGGTGCAAATAATATTTATTAGAAAAAAATATAGGTATTTTAGCGTAGTAGGTACCTAGGTATTATATAATTTTTTCCCGTAGTCAATGTAAACAGGCATTATAATTGAATTTAATCATTTAATTTATACTAATTAATTCTTGTTTTTCTATCAAGTGACACTATCTTAACGACCTTTTTAATGAAAGTTAAAATTTAGTTTGAAAATTGACGTACTCACGTTACCACATATTTATAATATATTCTATTCTACAATATGAATTTTCTATTCCATTTATTTGTTTATAGTTTAGATTTATACACATTGTGGTACGTGAAGCTGCCCTGTGTGGACTCAAAATTAATATCCTGAAGACCCAGGAAATGCGCACTGAGGGAACAAATCAGCAACCGCTGACGCTGGGACCAGAGCAAATAAAGCGTGTCCAGCAATTCACGTATCTTGGCAGTGTTGTGTCCAATACTGGAGGTACCGAAGAGGACATCGCTTCGAGAATCGCCAAAGCTAGGGCAACCTTCGCGCAGCTACGACCCATATGGAAGTCGGAAGTGCTAACACGTGGAGTGAAATTAAAAATATTTCGCTCCAACGTTAAGAGTGTCCTCCTATATGGGAGTGAAACGTGGAGAGTCACCAAAGATATCTCGCAGAAAATTCAGGTCTTTGTCAACCGCTGCCTCCGACAAATTCTAAGAATTTACTGGCCTGAAAAGATCTCCAATGACCAACTATTGGAACGCTGCCACGAGACACCGATTTTCCTCCAAATCTTACGCCGTAAATGGACATGGATTGGCCACACTCTTAGAAGGGACACCTTACATATACCCAGGCAAGCCCTGGAGTGGACCCCGCAAGGAAAAAGAAAGCGTGGCCGTCCAAGACAATCCTGGCGTCGTTCCGTGGCAGCGGAGGCTAGGGCGATTGGTTTGACGTGGCCGGAGCTGAAGAGCGTAGCCCAAGACCGAACGCGATGGCGGCGCACTGTGGACGCCCTCTGCCCCACATAGGGGCCATAGGACCTTAAGTCAAGTAAGTCAAGTGGTACGACCAGAAATACATAACCCTTGACGGTCTGGGAGGCATGGAGTACCCCTTCAAAAATCGCATAATTTTCCTGACAATATGGACCCTTGTATGTATTTTATTTGTTTCAAATTACAATATCTTTATTTCTTGGCCTTTTTATATAAAATTTAAAAGATAGCCGGTAACATGAATTTTATTATTTTTAACTCAATTTTAGCTTATATGTTATATTAAACACACAAGTGACCCCTATATTTTAAGGGTCACTTGAAAGAATATTGGCTTCGACCCTCCGAATTTTTTCAAAATCGGGTTGCTCGTAAAATAATATTATCTGTTCCATCACTATCAAAAACTGTTCAAGCATGAAAATATAGCACACAGCGTCTAATATCGTTAGTCAGAGTCTACTGTATTTTTACAAAGGAAAATACAACTCATCTCGTAAAACAGTGTAGACCCGAAGGCTCCTGGGTTCTATTCTCAGTGGAGACGAAGAAAATAAATTCTCGGTCTGGCAGGACACAGAAGGTAGATCACCTACTTGTCCCTAAAGAAAATCGATCAGTGAAACAGATGTATGCATAATGCATCTGCCCCTTAGGTACACGACGTGACACGGGACTTCACTATGTAAAAGAAGGAATAACAAATTATAATCTCCCTGTTACAGGTTATTCAAACAATTTACATGGGAGTTGCTTTCCTCAACGACATCATCGGCACCAACAAACCAGATCCTCTTCATCCGCCAACAATAAGAACAATCAAAGATGCATTATTCAGCATTGCTTATATCTCAGCTGTATTCGTCACAATATACTTCTGGGGACTTTCCTTTATTGACAAGGACCTAGTATTGCCTGAAAGAGTCCTTAAAACCTACCCCCCATGGGTAAATCATGTAATGCACACATTTGTGTCAATTTTCATTAATATTGAAATGTTTACCGCCAATATTAAGTATCCATCAAAGACAATAAATTATACGATGGTTATATTTCTTCTATTCTCGTATATAACGACGATTTTAACTGTTTTTAATCAAACAGGACATTGGCCGTATGTGATATTCGATTCTATGAATTGGACCGGCCGATTTTTTTTTATGATCGGAATTTTTGTAATTACTTTTGGTATCAATTCGTTAGCAATAACGTTGAATAGAAAATTGTCTAAGAGTAAAACTAAGTTAACATAGGAATTGCGTAAGATAGGTACTATAAAGTACATAATATTCTGTGAAATAGATGTAATATTTTATTAAATTTAATATCTCATTAACCTTGGGGTTATTGAATTATTTTTTCTCTTCTTTAAACTTTAATTAATTAATAACGTTCGAATGATTAATAGCACTTTTTTAATCAGCCTTAATAAGTTTAAATTACGTACCTACATCGATTATATTCAGTCACATCTTTACATCGACACCGAGGTTTGTTCTCAAGATTCGATTATAAGATTCGATGATAAGATGATTATTCGATTCTATGAATTGGACCGGCCGATTTTTTTTTATGATCGGAATTTTTGTAATTACTTTTGGTATCAATTCGTTAGCAATAACGTTGAATAGAAAATTGTCTAAGAGTAAAACTAAGTTAACATAGGAATTGCGTAAGATAGGTACTATAAAGTACATAATATTCTGTGAAATAGATGTAATATTTTATTAAATTTAATATCTCATTAACCTTGGGGTTATTGAATTATTTTTTCTCTTCTTTAAACTTTAATTAATTAATAACGTTCGAATGATTAATAGCACTTTTTAATCAGCCTTAATAAGTTTAAATTACGTACCTACATCGATTATATTCAGTCACATCTTTACATCGACACCGAGGTTTGTTCTCAAGATATTATCATCTATCATATCATCATATCATCTTAAGTAAGTACCTATTATTTATAAATAATATTATATTGAATAAATGTATGGTCCGTTTGTTTTCTTAAATAGCTTTTTCTCATCAATCAATTACGCTTCTAAAAGTTCCAAATAAATAAACGATTCGAAATCGAAATGTTTATAACTACCCTTTCTGTTGAATAAAATATGTACTTAATAACTGTCAATGAAAATGAAAAGGAACTGAAAATAACTGAAAATAAAATAACTGAAAATATAAAGCCAGTCTTGTATTAACGTATTTATTTATTTAATTATTATTCTTGAGCAGAATATTTTAAACGTACATAAAAAACTAAAAGATAAACACAAAAACAGTAATATAGTATTTATCTACTATCTATACCTACATATAGTTTATCCCGCATCTCCATGCATATTTGCTCCGCTCCAATTTGGTCTTAGCGCGCTATCACACACTAGCTGCGCTCCGCGGTTTCACCCGCGTGGCTCTGCTCCTGTTGCTCTTAGCAAGATGATATATAGCCTATAACCTTCCTCGATGAATGGGCTATCTAACACCGAAAGAATTTTTCAAATCGGACCAGTAGTTCCTGATATTAGAGCGTTCAAACTTCAAACAAACTCATTAGCTTTATAATAATAGTATAGCGTTATCATACATCCTACTAATCCTACTAATATTATAAATGCGAAAGTTTGTGTGGATGTATGGATGTTTGTTACTCTTTCACGTAAAAACTACTGAACCAAAAAGGAAAAACTGGTTCATTAAATTGACCATAAATTATTGTACCTAAACAGTAAGTTTTAGGTACAAAATAATTTCCAGAAAATAAAAGATGCAAAAAGTGGTTAGTTACTATGCAATTAAATATCTAATTCATTGCGTGTTTTATGTAAAAAATATAATAAAACATTAGTAATACGCATTTACTATTTTGTATTATCTATGGTTCATTATTTTCATAGTTACCTACCTACTTCGCCATAGCGCGCGCACGCTCCGAAAAGGCGGCAGAAAAGAAAATGGCGCTCCCTGTCTTACATTTATTCGCGGGAATTTTATATTTCTATGCTTTGTGGTACGATCAAAAATATGTGGAAGTTAATTACGTGGATGGATTAGATGGTTATCCTTTTAAAAACCGAGTTCTTCTATTAACAATCTGGACACTGGTAAGTACATGATATTTTTTATTATTATTTAACATTTTAAAGAACAATCTTTATAATTACTTACATTAAAAAATTACCTATTCTTGAGGTTATTTTTTTATCAATCATATTCAATCACTGATCATTCATAACTTAAATAATTAAGCTTAAAACTTGCTTAACCACTATTTAAACACGGACTTGTAACGGTCTATGCCCACACAAATATTTCCGGTCATATTAAAATTACATTATATATAAGTAAGTACATAATATTCCCATAAAACAATTGTGTAACCTCATATCCCCGTTAAACCATTAAAATACCACTGTCCTATAAAATATTCATAAAACTCAAATGATAATATATTAACTGGGCCTTGTAAAACCTTGTAATCGCTAAAATTATATTCTGGATTACCTATTTTCAGGCACTACAAGCACTGTACATGACCACGGCATTTCTCAATGACGTCATCGGCACCAATGAAGTATCTCCCAGAAAACCACCAGCAATAAGACAAATCAAGGACATCATATTTGGTTTAGCATATCCCTCAGCTATTTACGTGTCCATAGCATTTTGGGGCATATACCATGTGCAGAAAGACCTAATATACCCTGAACATATAGAAAGGGCTTATCCCCCTTGGTTAAACCACGTAATGCATACAATTACTGCTGTACTCATGAATATAGAGATGTTTACAGCCAATATAGACTATCCATCAAAGACAATCAACCTTTTAATAGGGCAAGTGTACATCATTTCGTATCTAATTTGGATATTTATTGTTTTTGCCCAAACTGGCCTATGGCCTTATGCAGTGCTCATTCACGTGAATTGGCCAACGAGATTAGTTATAATGTTCGGAAGTTTTATTTTAGGTAATGTCTTTAATGTATTTGGTTGGACACTAAACAGAAAGCTAGCATGTAAAGCAAAAAGTGCGTAGATTTTGACTAGAAAGAATTAGGGTAATTTTGGGTAATTTTGTGTTTAAAAAATATTTTTAAACATTTTTAAAATTTAACTAACTAGTTCTTCCGCAGAGGTGTTTTTCATATTCACTTAGTACCTACAATAAAAGCAGTAAGTATCCATTATCCATAACTTTTACCAAAAATACCAAAATAATGTTTATAAAGATAAGGTAGATAACTTTAATGTGAATAAAACAGTTTTTTTAGCTTAATCGTTTATTATTTTATCATAAATAAAAATAATGACTGAAGGTAAGAAATATAACATTTAATAACTGACTGAGATTAGTTATGATAAAAACTTTTTTTCTATTCAACAATTATTTTGTACTTACTTAACTAAGTAGTTAGTTATTTATTTAAAAAAAAATACTTGCGATGTAATAAATGAAATGAAGTCGGTTAAAAAGTTAAGCCAACGGAAATATTATATAAAACGATTTACGAAAAAACAAAAATTTATTGAAATTTTTTATTCATTATTAGATATCAATACATTTATCCCACACAATCCGACAGTATTTATGTCGCAAAAAGTAAATTGTTCGATACGATGACTTAAAAAACTTTATACCTTTCATTTTTCAAGTATCAGTATGTACCTAAGTTTTTTTTCTTGAATTTACAAAATATGTTCACTTTAATAATATTTTGCAACGCCAAATTCAAAATGGCGTCCGACATGTCACAATTTGGCGCGAATTTTACACAATCGGAATTTAGTTTTCAGGTCAATTTATTAACTTTATCCATTCTAAAACTTCAGAAGCTTAGTCAAAGTGTATCGTGTTTCTGGCATTTGTCGTTTATCATGATGTTCGAGTCTCCTTGGTGAATATGTCGATCTATGGTGCGCTACTCTGTTGTGGAGCATTGTTACCAAATGTAGCAGATCCCATTGTTCGTGGTAAGAAACTATTATATCGCAGAGGTCTTGGATCATGAATGACCCGTTGATATCCCGGTAGCTGAGGTAATCTGAAAATTTGCAATTTTCAATAGATGGCAAATTATATTTTGAGCTATGTAATTGTTCTATCGAAAAAATAGTAAGAACGCAACTAAAAATATAGGTACATTTGTATAGCTTTTTGGAATTAAGTGATTATAGATACAGATAATAAACATTTAAAAATACACTGTAATTTAAAAGAATACCCTCAATTACCTTCAACAGTCGAGTAGAGTACTAAGAAATCCGAATGAGTCGGCACTACGTACGAAACGCCTGAGCTATCCAGTTCTACTCGTCTTCCACTATCTGCTTTATTGCCTCTACATGCCTGAAATATCCTTAAGTACATAATTGAAAGCAGTTTTACTTAGGAAACCTTAGTTGCAACATTCGTATATGTTCTTTATCACTTAAAAGTTCAAAATTCAACAAACAATTTTTAGTTAACGTTAAGCTCAGAAAGTAGATGAAACACCACCATTATTCAAACTCAATAACACCTAATAAAATAGGCAATTTCAATAATTTTGAAAAGAAGACACCCCTTTTCAAAATTATGGATCTTGATCAATTTCCACCCACCTGAACGAATAAAACTTTAGGCTTAGCAACCAGAGAAGCGTGGCCATGCTCCAACAAAACCAGTACGTCCTTCAGTAAATATGGTCTGTCAGCTGCATGTAACTCCCCGCCAGAGTCACCATGTGTGAGAAACGCGAAGAAAATACATGACGTTTGCTTATGGTCCTTTTTGCTGACTGTAATGTTTTCATAAATTATACGTTAGTACAGGTAACAGGTAAGTACTAAAATTTAATAAGTATATAAATATCATACTAATAAAACGTAGAGTCGTACCTACCTACTAAAAAGGTAACGAAATTATGTATAGTATATATTATATAACATATAATAATATTTAATATAGCTGTAAAAATACAATATTTAATATTTAGCTGTATAATTCATGTGAACATAAAATAACTTTAATGTAGGACTTAGGAGACATTATGTAGAGACATTTAAATTATTATTTATTTAAATATTTTAAAGTTTTTATTCTTTTACGTGGTGTTCATGCTCATATCCAGTTTTATTAAGTCATAACATCATGGTATAAATAACACATGAATGAGAAATTTGTATTGTGAAAAATGTTTGTTAATTACCTAGTTATACAGTTTTAGCCATTTTCGGCTGAAGTTTTAGTTTTAACTTTTAGGTATTGCAGGCATTAAAATACTGAAAATTATTGTTTTTTTAAGCTATTGCATAGCTTCTATCGCGGGCCTTGAGCGCGAGGACCGAATCGAGAAATTCCGTAACGAAAAATCCTCACGCTCCCCACTCCGACCGGCGGAGGTGTGGTTTGTTCTGGCTGGTTCACACTTTGATTAGTGTGAGTGCAGGTGATTAGTGCGAGTGCAGGTGTGTAGTGCGAGTAGTGTCCAATTCAACTGCGAGTGCAGGTGATTAGTGGGAGTGCAGGTCAATGGTGCAATTCGCGACGCTACACACTACGCTAAACACTAAACACTAAACACTCGTGTCCAGACGTGTTTAGGCAGGCACACTGCGAGTGAGGGGGAAGGGAGGGCGCGCGGGACGTGGCTACTCGCAGTCCACTCGCAAAAAAATAGAACACGCTTCTATTCACTTTACTACACAGCCTACTAAACACTTGCACTAAACAGTCGCTGTCCACACGTAGTTACTAAACACCTGCACTAATCACCTGCACTCGCACTAATCAAAGTGTGAACCAGCCTGAAGGCATAGCTTGCAATAGCTTTACCGCGGCAGTCCCCGAGTGCCACACGTCTTTTTGCTCTCTTTTTTATTCGTTTTAATACGTCATGAAAAAACTTACTGTCCGCAACTTTTTCCATAATTTCCGCGTGTTCCTTGTCATTGTAGGTCGTAACTAGAAATCCTAGGTTTTGGAACACCTCCGTAAGCCTGCTGACGTCTTTTTGTGTACCTTCTCTTGTGCTGGGCCGTGAATTACTAAAAGAGAAAAAATGTGTACTTACGTGTAAGTACTAGTTTACACACGTAAGAAGTGAAACTTCTTTATGACCTTATTTTTCAAAAAATAATTCACTAAGTATATGCAACTTTACAGAAATACGTCGAATCACGCGTGGTAGGGATAAGAAAAAGATGGCGCGTAACGGAAAAATGTCACGCGTAATGAAAAAATGTTAGGTACCTACACTAAATTTTATTCCAACCCCGATAAAGAAGTTTCACTTCAAAAAAAGACACACAAAACAAGCAATTCTATTTTTGTATGCAGTCATCTTCATCAATACTTACTTAAAATACCGTGTTTTCTTGTACATGTAATGATTGAAAATGTACAAATATTTCTCTCCACTCATATCATAGTACCGATCGTTAGGATTAAATATCGGTGCCGTCCGTCTTATCTCATCGATATGGCTGAAAAATGCAATATTTTCCCAAAAATAAAAAAAAAAATCTATAAAACTTAACTATATAAATAGATATTTATTTGTATATACAGAACATCAATAAACTATAAAGGTAATACTTGATAGGTAACTAAATCCTATCTAAGTAATCTTCCTTTTTTAAATTTTTTTATTTATACTGTAGGTCGTTGAGGACGTAGGTACCTGTAATAACTAGGTACCTAATGAACTAAGTAAATTGTATACTACTAATATTATAAAGCTGGAGAATTTGTTTGTTTGCTTGGACGCGCTAATCTCAGGAACCACTGGTCCGATTTTAAGCGATAAGGCTTCAGTTTACTCAAATATGTTATAAAACGTTTTATTATGTACTAATAATTTAAATAGCATTAAAGGATATTTTATAAAATAAAGTAAAAAATAAATAAATACCGAACCTTGAATTTTCAGCAATTAAACCGAAACCACCAGCATCAGCTACACTTTCGTCAGCCATTTTAACTTTTTATTTTTTAATAAAAATACACACAAACCAAAAGATTTGCAATTCAAGCACTTACTGACTGATATATCCTGTGATAAGTAGATAACAGGTATTCACCGATAAGATGCTTGTCACATTGCACTAATTTTTCTTTTATTTAATTTTTTTATTTATACAAACAATCGAGGAGAAAGTTTAGGGGCTATTTAAGGGCTTTAAACAAAGTATAAAATAATAACAGCTTTTTGAGTTTAATAAAAAGAAATGCTAAACGGAATATACATAGTTAGGTAACACTGCAGCTAGGTAACGAATTTTTTACGCGACGCAGATAGATTTAATAAACTTAATTTATTACTCCTAGGCTTACTCCTAGGCCTAAAAAATGTCACATTTCAATGAACTAAAATAATCGGGAAAGGGAAAATAATTTAAAAACCGTGTTCAAATATAAAAATATTTTATTCAAAAATTATATTATCACCTCTGATTCAAAACCTTTAATTAAAAATGCTATTTCTTCATCCACAGCATTCTTTTTTCTCCTGCGTCTTTTTTTAGTACCTTGAATAAACTGTTTAAAAGTTAAATCCATACTTGTAAATAATCTGTTTAAAATTGAAAATAAACTTTTATAAAAACTAACTACACTTACAGCACCATTTAAATGAATGTGAATAAATGAATTGGGGTCTGTTTCATTCTCAAGTCTCATCGAGGCATTATAAATAAATATCCCATTATAGCATTTTGAATACACAGTACTCTCGAAAGGGCAACCGCAAAGAATATTTAAAGAATTTATTTTCTGCAGGCAACACTGAAACTGCGCAAACGCGTGTATTCTGCTGGAATCGTAGCTCTTGGGTTTTTTCCGTATACTGTCATCCAAATCAAAATATTTTAAAAGGACACTGGCTGCAAGTATGCAATCGTCATACTGAACTTTATTCTTATTCAACATTTCTACGTCTTCTATATTTATAATAGTTTTCTTTTTTATTTCTAGCAACTTTTTTGAAAACTTATTATTAAAATGGAAATGTCCTCTAGCATTTCCCAATTTCTCGTCAATAGCTTCTAGATAAGTGTAACATAAAATCAAACTGTGAACCTGGCCTATATGCACTTCACAGTTAGAAATCCACCAAATAATTGATAATGCAAAAAGTTGAAAATTAGACGGCAACAATTGAATGATATCAAAATCTAAATTCGGGAGTTTCTCATTGAAAAACTTATAAAAGTATTCATGTAATTGTTCCTTAGTTAGTTCAGATAGGGGTATCTCCAAAGGTCTTGTTATAGACATTTCATTACCGATAACCATTCTCTTATAGTTACAATCCCTGTCTCTGCTAACATACATAAAGTTTTCGAATGCAAAGTCTGTTAAAATATCAAAAGCATATCTAAGTATAGGTAAAATACAAAGATGAGCGTCATCTTCTGTGTAATTTTCTGCTTGTGGGGAGCAAAAATGTAAGTGATGAGTGTAGAGGTTTATAAAGCAGTGGGGTACGCGTTTTAACCGTATAATATCTGCAAACCACATGGGCATCTGGTGATCATTTTCTTCTACTACTCCATCATCATCATCGTCATCATCATCGTCATCATCATTTGAATCATCTTCACTATCTGAAGAATCAGTTGTGCTATTTGTTTCATTTTCTGTTGAAAAATCTTCCAAATCTTCAATTTCTTTTACTTGTACATTTTCATTTTCTGCTTGGTTATCATATGATAAATTAAAAAACTTAAGTGATCTGCATTCTTTTCTATAATAACCATTTATGCTTTCATTTATTAAATTTAGTACTTTATTTTTTTCATATTTCTTCAGTCTGCCTATGATTTTAGCTATAGCCGAGTCTAAGGTTTCACTCTGGAGCCACAAGAAAAGGCCATGTATACATCTCTGTTGATCATTGTGTCTCTTTTTGCCTTTTGGCATTTTCATCTGGGAAAAGAATTTACGAAACACTTTCTTTTCAACATAGTCATTTCCTAATAATGTTGCTAGTAAAGGTAGTAATTCTTTATCCAGGCCACCAAAATGCTTTGTTAAAAACTCAACTTTGTAAATTTTGCATTCAAGAGCATAAATTTTTTTATCACCTTCTTCTATTTGTATTGGTTTGATATCTATTGTATTAAATGGAATATATTGAACATTGTAAATAAAGAAATCTGAGTCATAACTGAGCACAGGGCAATCAAGGCATCTCGCTAATGCTGAAATTTCACCATCTGCCTCAAATTCACATACTGTGTACAAAACATTCATTTCATCTAAAACTTCTTTGAAAACATCTCTCAGTAGGAGTGGGAATATCTGAATACTTCCTTGCGTAACTGGATCCAAACGGGATGCTCCCTTTAGTTTTGATCTAAGTCTGCTATACGCAGTCCTTAATTTTCTTGTTTCGTAACTGCCATCAAAAATAACGTATGGAGTCACGTTGCACTTTTTCAAACTTTTGAAGAAGGCTTTTACATATGAAGCTATTCGATCATAATCTCCACCGAAAGCCGAAAAAGAATTGGTCGATCTGTAAATCTGGGCACATAGACTATGACCATCAATGACTAAATTGGTATCGTACAGGTTATGGTCATGCAAAAAACTATTTGAATTGTAGTTAATATAGGTGGTTAAACCCCTTACCCCCATTTTAAAAACTATTATTGTTTTATTTTCATCCACTTAACCTCAAATTGTAAACATGCAAATCAAATGTCAAAACAAAAATGACAGCACTGAGTACTGACAACAGATTGTCATTTGTCAATATGGTTTAAAAATGACAGAGTATTTTTAAATTAGGTAGGTTAAGATTAAAAAAATCGTAGAACTCGTGGATAAATAAACATTCATTAAATAACATCCTTAGAATTACTTCAATTTATCGTTAAGTCGGTAAGTCTACATAATAACAAAAGACAATTTTTTTTTAATGGCATTTTTGTCGTACTTATGTCAAAATTTAATTTTGACAGATGACATTTAGTAAACCGCGCCGTCCGCACTTCCTCAAAATCGCGTGGTTTCAAGGTTTGTCGTTTGCATAAATCCCATGTGGTTTAATATTTTTAATTAAATATTGCAATACATAATATTGTAAGTGCGGGTATTGCAGAATCAACGTAAATATATTCAATTAGAAAAGAAGAAGTAAGTATCATATCATCAATGTAAAATATAATAAGCGACGTGCCGCTACGACGCATAAATTTTTCATTCACATTAGTTTTCAGCCCTAAAAATGACTGAGGAAAAAGAAATTTCAACTGAGAGTAATGGACAAGAGAACAATGAAAATGGGAACAGCGAGACACCGTCGGATTTGGAAAATAATATCATCCGCCAAATGGAGTACTACTTTGGTTAGCTCAATTTGTTTATACACGTGTCATGTATAGTTTACAAGGATACTTATGACACCTCACATTCATATGATTTAAACATACTATTTCAAAGATGAGTCAACACTAGCTCACAGTACATGTCATATATTCAAAATAGATCCTAAATTTTATTGCATGCATCACACATGAGATATTCTTGTCGTCATCATGAGTCTATGCATTATTGACCCTTCTTATTACAATCTTTAGATTTGTTGTAGGTCAGCTCGGAAGGAGACCAAACATCATATTTACATGGGCTTTTAGCATAATCAAGATAAATTCATGTGAAACAATAACCTTTTAATTTTTATCATTACAATACATTATACAATTGTTCTAACGTAACACATAGATTTTATCCTCATAATTGGAAATGAATATAATTAATTATTTCTCTTTCTGTAAACTAAATATTTAATTCACAAAAAACATGTCTTAAACTTCATCATTAAACATAAAAAAAACAATATTTTTTATTTTTTTTGAACAATATGTATCAATTAATGTCTTACAATATAAATTTTCATTTCACCATTTCAGGTGACGTCAACCTCCCCAGAGACAAGTTTCTCAAAGAGCAAGTGAGCCTTGACGATGGTTGGGTACCATTAGATGTCATGCTGAAGTTCAACCGCCTCTCAAAGCTGACGACGGACCATGAAGTCATTGTTAACGCTATTAATAAGTCACCATCTGGCTTGTTGGAGGTGAGTGCAGTTTTTATTTATTTATTTTGAACAACTTTTGTAGGTGGATATTTACTTTATAAGGGCTCTACCCTTATAAAGTAAATATCCACCTACCTACTTACATATAAAAGTCACATTTCAATAAATATTAAAACTTATGTATGTTGATTGTAGTATTTGTTGGTGTAAATAAAATACTATTTTTTATATATATTTAGTTTTATAGCATTCAAATGCTTTATAAATGAGAAATATTTAAAGAATAAAAAAAATTGTATCAAAAAGGCAGGATTCGAACCTGTATCTTTTTGCCATTCCGCTTAAAAATTCACATAGACATAGTCACTTTCCACTTTCGACCACACAGCGATTGCAAATTAAAAATGAGTGTAAAATTACTTGGCTATATGCTCATCATCAATAAATGAAAATCGAAAAATTATACTAAGTTATTAAATTGACATTGGATAGAAAATTTTTTTTTTTTTTTTTTAATATTATATCTGCGATCAGTCGCTAGACTATAAGCGGATATGTTGAAGGCGCGTATGGCAGGAAGAATGCTGCTCCCATTGGAGTCCATCCTTTATTTTATCGGGCTTGGCAGCCGGCAGTGTTCACTAGTCAAAAATGTCTCGTCGCTTTTTGAGACGACGCACGTTTACAGGTTCAAGCAGTTTTGTAGCAAGAGGGTTTGGGTGTTTTCCCAATCGCACTTTGTATGAAAAATGTTGCGTACATATTTCCTGTTTGATGGTTGGTATATTCAATAAAGTGTGAACCTCTTCTGTTCTGATGAACCTGATAATTGCTTGAGAATATAGTTTTGAACTCGTTGCATTATCATTATATTAGAGTTACAGCTTGCACCCCAAAGTTGCAGTCCGTATGTCCATATCGGTTTAAGTACTGTTTTATAAATGAGGAGTTTGTTGTTCATGGACAGTTTTGAGTTTCGACCTAGAAGCCAGTGGAGTCCTCTGTATTTTAAATTTATTTCGTCCCTTTTTTTTTAATGTGTTCTTTCCAGGTAAGTCGACGATCTAGATGCATGCCCAAGTACTTGACAGTATCACAGTGGGGAAGTTGAGTATCGTTTAGTGTTACAGGAGCACAGTTATCTTTGCGAAGAGTAAAGGTCACGTGTACTGATTTAGTGACACTGGCAGTAATTTTCCATTTTTTCATCCAGGATTCTATTTCATTCAGTGCCTTTTGTAGATTTTGGGATGCTTGCATCGGACATTTGTGTGATGCAAGTAACGCTGTATCGTCTGCAAACGTCGCAACTATTACATCTGAGTTTCTTGGAATATCGGATGTGTATAGGGTGTACAAAACCGGTCCGAGTACTGATCCCTGTGGTACTCCAGCAAGGATATTGTAGAAGCCTGATGTACATTCATTTTCTGTTACTTGAAATATTCTATTGGATATAATATAAGATGCCAAATTGGATAGAAAATAAACAAATAATAATGTCACAAACATTTAATAGCACATCTAAACATTAATTCCCTAGGTATCAGAAGACAACAAGAAAGTGCGGCGAAACCCGGAGATGCCGCTCCCAGAGATGAATGAAGAGAGGCGCAAGGAACTCACAGCACGTACAGTCTACGCCAAGGGCTTCCCCAAGGACTCCACGCTCGACGACATCCTGCAGTTCTTCAAACAACACGAGCTGGTGGAAAATGTGATCATGAGACGCTACCTCGATAAGCAGAGCAAGAAGAAGATGTTCAAGGGATCGGTGTTCGCTACGTTCAAGACTAGGGAACAGGTGCGGTTAATTGATTGTTTGACATTTATTTTTATAGTCATCACATGAGAAAGAAATGAGAATTTTTTAAAGAATAAAAAATTCTCATTTATTTTAACTTTTAAGGATACCCAGGCAGGTAATTAAACGTCGCTATTTAATAAAGCATCCAGGCTAAAGCAACGGCTCATTTAAACAGGTGGCTGCAATATTTATAACTCTTAAATAAATAAATATATTTAGTCGTGAATATCACTCATAAGAATATTGTTCTTCAATTTCAGGCCACAAAATTCGTGGAGACCAAAGGCTTGAAGTACAAGGACACAGAATTACTGCTCCTGTGGCAAGACAACTATCTGCAGCAGAAACAAGAGGAATATGCTGCGCTTAAAGAGAAGAAACAGAAGAGAGGCCAGCAAAAAGAGGTAAGTTTATATAAAATCGACTTTGTCTGCATGGAAATATAAAAGTAGTCCAAGTTACTCATTATTACATCAGCTTTGTCAGTGAAAGTCACGAAAATCGGTCCAGCCGTGCCAGAATTTAGACAAAAATTGTAAAAACATTAATTATATGTTCCATATATACACACACACACACACACACACAATTATAGAATGATTGACAATTTGCAGAGATTAACTTACAATAGTTTTGAAACATAAAATATAATAATGTAAATAATTACAGGGTAATGAAGAAAAAGACACATTCAAGTTACCAACTGGTACAGTGCTGTTCTTCAATGAGGGCAACGAGACGCTCACCAGAGAGAAGATCAAGGATGCTCTAACCGAATTAGGTAATGTATTCTTCAAACACAATACAGATTTTTATTTTTATTGTCATTTGTTTAAACTTTAAACTTATTCTAATGTATGTTATGTTGAAAAAGTATGTTTTGTTGTTAATATGAAACACCAGAATGATTTATTTTATGTCTATACTAGCAGTCCGCCCCGGCTTCGCCCGTGGTACATATTTACGTTTTCCCTACATAAGAACCATCCTCGTACTTCAAGGAATATAATAAAAAAAGAATTAACGAAATCGGTTCAGCCGTTCTCAAGTTATGCGCTTACCAACACATTTTGGGATTCATTTTTATATTATAGAAGATTATTTGATAAAAAAAAACTACAAAAAAAAAACCAAACAATTACGTTTTACTGTCCCTACTTTAGGATACATAAACAAAAACATATCTAATTTGCCTATAAGTGAATGATTTATTTAACAAAAACAATGATTTATTTTTATAATGACTTAACTATGTACTTTAATTGTCATCATAATCTGTATAAATTTCCAGGTGCCGAAGTCGCCTACATAGATTTCAAGTCTGGCGACACACAAGGCTGGGTGCGTTTGACAAAAGAAAACGCGGGAAAAGAGTTGGCGGGAAAATTAACCGACGGGAAAGTTAAAATTGATGATTCCGAACTGGTGTTCAAGCTTTTAGAAGGCGATGAAGAAACTGCATACTTAGAAAAGACTGTCGAAGAAATGAGTAAAAGACGCAAAAATATGAAAAACTTTAAGAATAATAAGGGTAATAATAGGGGTAAGAACTTTAAGGGTAAAGGCAGGAAAAGGAAACATGGTA
Organism: Colias croceus; assembly: GCF_905220415.1. Lineage (NCBI taxonomy): Eukaryota > Metazoa > Arthropoda > Insecta > Lepidoptera > Pieridae > Colias > Colias croceus. The sequence continues at coordinate 2,003,206 of NC_059539.1, read as the reverse complement.
ACGATGATGGGCCTCCAGCAAAGGTGGCGGCAAATAGTTAATAATATAAGATGATGAATGTATAAACTGTTGATTTGTGTTCGCTTATGATTATATGACAGTGTATTGACGGTGCTTCGAATTAAAACATATGCCGCAGAATATTTGCCTAAATTGAAAAGGCATGTGTTTGATTGTGACGTCAGCAAGACATACTATTCATTATAAAATATATAAGAAAACTATTGTTGTCACATTTCTATATTGTAAGAATTTGCTATGCTTACAAGTAATACTGTTTTAACTTTGTTAAAATAGGTTCTAATTGAGAAATTCTTAAAGAATAGAATCCCGCCTCGTGATCGAATTATTCTATTCTTTAGAAAATTATCATTCGTAAAGCATTTGGATGCCATAAAACTAAATATCAAGAGGTTCTTATTTTTTAAACACAATTTATCATAAGCAAAAATTGTTACAATATAGTCTTGAGACGCTGTGAAATGATCACTTTGTCAAATAATTAAACTATGTTGATTATTATAATTAGACTGTTTCCTTTATATTGATATGTCGCAAGTTATGCGAAAGCTAGGTATTAAATACTTATGTAAATTACTATTACTATCCAAGTAGTAAACTTTTGTATTTTTAAGAGCTAAATAAAGTTATTTTCAAAATTGTGTTTTTTTATTTCAGTAACTTCAGCCAATTTCACTTTTCTTTATACTTCTATTAGTATATTATGGTTAAAAAAAGTTTAGAAAATCCAAGAGCCTCATCATACATACTTTATTCAATTTTTATTTAAAAAAAAAAAGAAAACTACAGACTTTTCATACTCTCTTGACTATATTGACCTTCAATCTTTTCATTAAGCTTTTCATGTGTAAATATTACTACGAGTGCGTTAGAAAATAAATGTTCAACTTTTAGTTAAAAAAATCAGGTAAGGCGAGAGTATAATATAGCGGGGTTGAATATTAAAAAACTGAATGCAAAATCATAATCCGAATTTTCTATTATAACCGGAGCTATCTTCCGATCTATTCTCTATCTGCTCGGATCTATGGCTCGGATTATACCAGAGAATACTTTCTCGAATTCTTCGTAGGTAGGTAATTATTAATTTTTGCATCCACATCTCCACATCCATTCTCGTAAACTTCATTGTATGATTCAGTTTCTAAATTAAGGATAGTGTAACCAGGAGCTTCAAATTCATAAATTTGATAAAATATAAAGCTTCTGAATTTAGTGACTAAGCCATGAATAAGCGAATTACAATCAAAGAGTAAAGTAATATAAGATTACAATCAAATGTTGATAATAAAATCAAGGCCACAGAAGACGCATCCTGTGGGCGCATCATTGAATAGAATATAATAGAATATTACTTTTTCTGTGGTGCATTCAATCAGCTGTCAGCTGTCCATATGATTTGAGTTTTGGCAGGTTTTGGCATTTGTGATTTGAGAAATGTCATTAATGAATATTGAGAAATTTTTTAGTTCGCTTTTGGTATCTAACGTGGGAGTATATTAATATATTTTAAAGTGCACTAGACGCTAAATAAAGAGTGAACAACTTAATTCAAACTTTCTAAGGGGTCTTCGGTAGGTACCTATAACACTTTAAATTAGTTCTTGGGATTTACTTGTTAACTGTACCGTTGATCAATATGTTGACAATAAAACCTGAAGAAATGGAAAATGACGAAAACCAAGTTACTGGAGACGTTATCGGAGATACGGCATACAGTGAGCGGTTTGTTTTAAAAATACTTTTGAAATTAGCTAACCTTGATACACTTAAAGAGGAGATAAATGGACAGCCTTTTGAAGATGATCTATGTACTTTATGGGATATGACTGCAGAGAGAGATGTGGTCCTCTTTCTGCAAAGGCATGATGTGCTGAATCTTCTGTCTTTTGCCTGGCCTATAGTGGAGTCACCACGCGTTATAGAAATGGTAGTTGGTATCATTGCAAACATGTGCTGCCAAAAAGAAGCTGTTGATGAACTACTCACTATGGTACCATTTCTTAAATCTGTGATGGAATGCATCAAGTCTGATGACAGTATGATCCTTATTCAGTTGATGCGCCTTATAAACTCCAGTTTGTTTTTGGGTGATAATGCCCATATTCCTATCTGGATGAGACTTTTTGTTGAAATTGGTTATTCCAATTATTTATATTATATTTTGAGGAATTCATCTAACAGGGATGTGTTAATGAATGCCCTGGAAAACTTCAACACAATCTGTTCATACTGCAATATTGAAGAATTCAGATCAGATTTCTTTGGGCATTTTGTTAGTGTGGAAGCACTTGAGTGCTTGATTGTTGCTTACATTGAAGTCACAGAGAAACACAAGGAGTTTTGTGAGAGAGAGCAATTTGAAAGAATACTTCTAATAAGTATACAAGTGACTTTAAATCTTGTTGGATTTGATAAATCAGTTGGCATTTTCAGTGACAACAAGCGGGACGCATTAAAAATGATTTCATTAGCTTTCAAATACTATGAAAACAAGCTTGTTAATTTGAAGGAAATTGACATGGATTTAGTGGACATAGTTGCTTCAACAATATCTGTGACAAACATTCTGAATATTAATGAGATCAGTGATCTTGAAGATTACTTTATTCAAAGCTTCAGGATGTGGAAAACTCTTCATTATATGCTTAATGCGGAAGAACAAGCCAACGAAAATGATCCGGAGGACTTAGTTTTACTTTCCAATCAACTTAAAACCTCATTGAGTACGCTAATGTTTGTGTACATGGAGAAATGTAAAGAGGTTTACTTGCTGAAGCTCTTGGATGAAGTCACTGATGACTATGATGAAATTACGAACTTTGTTGAGGATGAATCTCTGTTAAGTAATGTAAATGAGCGAGTTGCTAGGACTAGGTTGAAAATGGTTAAATGTTAAAGGAATGGATATCAATAAAAATGGCACAAAAATTACAATTGCATACTGTGAAAGTTGTTTAAGGAAAAAGAGTTTTTCTTATTGGAAACTGACACAAAATAACCATACTTCAATTTGAAGTTTTTAAGCCTAGTGTGGAGGAATAAAGATGACAATTTATTTATTTGCTTGACAATAAGGCATTCATGAATCTGCTTCAAAAATCATTGATAAATATGAACTATTGATGTGATATGAGGTCAATGTTTTGGTCCTATATTCTAATATGTAATTTCTTGACCACTAAAATAGGGCTTAGTATATATCTGACATGAAGTATCCGCCTACCTTTTAGTATTGTAGTTATTTGTAAATAAAGCTTATGACATGATATATTATATACTACTCAATATGTAATACAACCCTAAAGATGCTTAAATTATGAAGGTTGTGTTTTTTGGAGATGTATTATCTATACTAATATTATAAAGCTGAAGAGTTTGTTTGTTTGAACGCGTTAATCTCGGGAACTACTGGTCCGATTTGAAAAATTCTTTTGGTGTTAGATAGCTCATTTATCGAGGAAGGCTAGAAGGGTATCATCACGCTACAGCCAACAGGAGTGGAGCCACGGGGGTGAAACCGCGCGGGGCAGCTTGTAATTATTATAATAAGATAATTAACCATTGCAATATGTAAAGGGTTGTATTGAATATCATCTAATATTTACCATAATTCAACAGATTAGTGTTGTCAATTATAGTAATGTGACGATGGAGGTTTAGTATACCTGTCTAGTTTAAGATGATATTGTAGAAAGACCCTGTTTATAAATACGAAATAAATATTGGTATACCAAATTTTTTGTGTTGTTATTCCATAATCTATACTAATATTATAAAGCTGAAGAGTTTGTTTGTTTGAACGCGCTAATCTTAGGAACTGCTGGTCCGCTATGAAAAATTCTTTCGGTGTTAGATAGTCCATTTATCGAGGAAGGCTATCGGCTATATATCATCACGCTAAGACCAACAGGAGCAGAGCAATGTGGGTAAAACCGCGGGGCTTAGCTAGTATATTATATAGATACGTATAAATTATGCTATCTAGGTTTTGCACAGAACTCAGGTTAAAGTTTTTACTTCTAATATAGTAATGTAAAAGGCTTATGAAAATATCCTGTCATACAGTGGTTCAGGAGGAAGGTTTTATTATATAATTTATTAAGTTTAAACGACGCAGGCGGAAAGCTAGTTTTAACGTATTAATAATTATAGGTAAGTAAATCGAAATTGTATAATCACTAATCAGCCGAATAGTTTTTGAGTATAATAATTATCTCTAATAATTGTAACCGACAGAAACAAATCATTCTTTATAAGTAACTTATAAGTAATAAGGTAGCCTCTACTAGTGGGGTCAAAGCCCAAAGGAAGTTAAAAGTACTAAATAATTAATAAATATGTAGTACATGTAGCATTTTTGTTAAAAGCGCCATCTATGGGAAATAGCAAAATTTTGACTGATTCAAATTTGATTTACAAACTACCATTCAATGTTCATTGAATGCCAACCCGTCCGATTAGGGCCCTTCTGGCCTCCTCCACTCAAGCGACAGCTCAAGCCGAGGTTCGTGGTCCCCGTCAAGGGGGGACGCCCTTGTGCATGTCGCTACCAGGGTGAACCTTCAGTTCACCCCCGCGTCCGCGTTAAAATGTAGTAGCCCTTCTGGCTAACATTGAGAAACACCTTACAAAAAAAAAAAAAAAAAATTGAATGACATACAAATAGTATACATTATTAATTAATTAATTTCCGTTCGCGTTAATTTACTTACCTATGATAATATAAGTTTTAGAAAAATTAAATGGGGGATTCCATTTTCATAATAAAATAATATACACTGTGTTAAACGGGTTAAAAATTACGAGAAAATGATAAGGTGCATTTTTATGTTTTGGAAAACTTTCGTTTTACTTACCGTTTCGTTTACATAATAGACGTTAAAAATTCATTTTATAATATTTGTAAAAACATGTTTACCGACGTGGCTGAATGCAAACCACGCCTTTGCCTATAAAATAGTAAAGTATCGACACGATCCATCATACGAGCAATCACTAAGACGAACTGTCATAGGGATCATCTTAGGCCGCGCCGGGTATACATATAAAGTAGTACATTTTACATTTTATATCTTTTAGAGTACTTATATATAAAAGGTAAGGATATATTAAAGAAAACAACATCATTTTTATGGGATTATATATTTTGTAGACATTATAAAGCAACATTCACATTACAATAAACGAGTTTGCGCCGCCGCTGATCGGCGGCATTAAACTATTCGAATGTAACAGTACGTAATTCGTAACAGCGCATACATTCACACTAGTCAACCTCATACAACATACACCAATACTGAAAGGGAGAACAAATAACTGTATACTTTACATGTACTTAGTCTAACTAACACGAGCCTACGCGCCACCGAACGGGGCGAAACGCATTATTTAAATATCAATTCGTAAATATTTAGATATTATATCGATATAGAATAAAAAACAGGATAAAGACTAGACTTTACACTGATCAACGACAAATAGCTAACAGCAATATATCGCGAGTGGCGCCTCTCTGCGGACAGCTTAAATAAATATAACGCACACCGCGTTCCGAATGGCGGGCGGCCATTTTCAAATGTAACGACGTTCAAAATGGCGCTCGCCACTGGCGACAAACTCAAACAATTGAGCGAAATAATAATTCCCCTGAGACGTCATGTGACCGGAACCACATTCCGCAGAGGCAAAATCAATAATATACAATATAAACATTACTCGTTACCTACACAATAAATTACATAAATAATCTGAATTTAAAACAAGTCTTAGGCTTCATAAACATGCATGTAGTACCGTGACGACACCCAGTTTCGCTACACTACGCACGTGGCGAGAACAATATTTACAATTCGTAGACAAAACAAGCCGCGGGCGATATGAACGCAACCCCTTTGTACTGACAGGGATATGTTAATATCATATTTTGTAAACTTTTATATCTTTAGAACAATTACATGCTGTAATTATAAAACTGGAAAAATATTCGGCACACCTACGATGATAAAACATTTACATCCAAACATCTAGAATGTCAAAATTTTAATTTATTCTTTAACTACACACGATCTGTGTAAACACCTTGAATATAAGCGATATACCATAGACAATACCAAACCAGCCATTTTCCCCAATGGTCCACTTTTGGCACATAACCCTTGAAATACAGATAAATAATACTTTAAACAATGCTTGGAGTGGCAGAGTCTATTGCCAATCTTTACGCGATCGCTGCAGAAGATTATTGCTTTGCGAATAAAATCCCCGATATGATTAATAACTTATAGGTGTATCGGAAATTTTTTATTCCTAATTTAGTTAAAGTCCAACAACTCTTGCAGCGACCGTTTATCGTCTGTTGCGAATAGCTAATGACGAATTATTCTCGAACTTTCTATTTCCTTCTAACATAATATGCAATAGAAATTTTAAGATATGTCTGATTAGAAACAGCGATTTGTGCGTTCTAGGACCAGAGTACACAAAACTACCCGCAAAAAGTGTATTTTTTGTTTTCAAATTTATTCCATTACCGTTTTGGCGCGTAGTTTTATCGTACCCGATACGATCATGAGCATTCGCCAACAGACCAATAACATCTAAACATCTTTGGTACATTATTGTGAGCAAAGAGCGAATCACACCGAAGCCTTAAGCGATAATTTATACGATATCAAATACTGTCGTTGCCAATAGAACCTCGCTGTTAATATATTATTTCGCTCGTTCGCGGACCTTAATTTCACTGGAATGTTCACATTACACTATCCCACGGCTAGGCCCAACAAATATTGCTTTACAATAAGCGTAATACATCAGAGTAGGTACGATACATCCATTTTGTACTTACATACATCTATATATATTCATATAATTAAAGAAACAACCTAAAGTCCCCGTATTCGTTGTCTTGTACGGACAGCTGTGTTGTAAGGTAACTCGCTACGGGGTTTTCAATAAATATAGGATTAATTCTACACAGTCTGTTCAGACGGCAAGGGGTGGTCAATAAATCGCATACGAACCCATTATAGCGGCCGCTCTATAAAAATATACGCACTATTGTATTATAAGTGTGTTATAGAGCAATATTTAGTAACAACTCGATATAAATATACACGGATCGCTGAGATAAAAACGGATTAGAACTGCTATGAAACTTATTGACGACCTCGACCGGCAAGCAATCATAACACTTAGCCAAAATCTGTATCAGCGTAAGTATGAAACATCGAAGTAACAATCGTACACTATTTGAACGATATAGATTTATGTTATCATCGCAATATCACATCACTCGGGGATCAAAGAGATTACATCACTCCGTGGACCGTCGTACTAATCGACGCTTGACCTTCTGTGAGCCGCCATTTTGACGAACGATCGACTAACCAGAGTCCAGGTCATATTAAATCGTGTGGGACAGTTGATTTGATCGAAGCCCATTGACTAGATCTCTCAATTGACTGAAACAGTAGTCATCTGCTCCAGTCAATTGACAGAATCCGATCAAAGTGGACTAGGAACAAATCGATTCAAATATAGTAAACAGACCGGGTCATAGTCAATTGACCAAGTCTCACCAATCCTGACCAAGTTTCACCAATCCTGGCCCATCTTCACAAATCCTGGCCAATCTTCACCAATCCTGGCCAATCCTGCCCAAGACCAATTGACCATGACCGTTCACCGTTCATTTCTTGACTATTTACGCGCCCGCAAATCCGTAGACCTCAAGTACGCGAATCTCAAAGTCCCCACTGGGGCATAGAGGTGGATTGTTGAACGTAGAGCAGCGATCCGTCTTGCCGTAGCGGATGTTCTCGTCCATCCATATAGCTTGCCCGTCCCTGTGGGTGTACAAGGTATTTGTTAATTTTAAGCCTTGTATATTTCAATAAGGTTAATTAATATTGATATACAAAGAAAAAAAAACATGTCTATTATCAGGTTAGCAAATATTTAACTTTTAAAAATACATGTGTAATTGATCCGATTTGATTGAAATTTGATTTTAAAATAGATATTTGTGTTTCTATGATGTTCTTTCGCCGGTTCGCGGACCTCTATAGAATCGAATCATTCTCACTATATTCCAACAGTAATTATAATATCATCAATGACCATACATATTAGTTTAGTGTATGTATTTGGTTTTACACATCTCCTACCTCATCATCCAGGATGTATTCAATCCAGAGATACTACGCACGCTGCAAGCTGCAAGTCGCAAGTCGTGTGCAACGGTGCAATTGACCGACCAGCCAAGTTTTACTTACCCGCTTCCAACAGTGAACATAGTGCTATCAGCGGCTTTGAACGGCAGTGTAACATCTTTTTGCTTCATCTCTCGGGCATCTCTTCAAGGATACTTCGCACGTACCGGCTGCAAGCTGCAAGTCAACATACATACCCGCCGCCAATAGTGATCATCGTATTATCAGCTGCCATGAACAGCGAGTTGCCGTACGTCGTTTTCCCCTCCCCATCTTCCTCCAACGCACAGCCGACCCAGGGATACTTGGCGCGAACTGGTTGCAGGCTGTAAGTTGCAAGTCAAGTACACTTGGCAAGGTGGTACGTCGACTACATTTGGCAAGGGGCACTTGGCAAGACGAGTGGCTACACTTGGCAAGCCGAGTTGTTACACTTGGCAAGTCGAGTTGCTACACTTGGCAAGTCGAGTTGCTACACTTGGCAAGTCGAGTTGCTACACTTGGCAAGTCGAGTGGCTACACTTGGCAAGCCGAGAGGCTGTACTTGGCAAATCAAGTAACTGTACTTGGCAAGTCAACAACTACACTTGGCAAGTGGCAAGTCGACTACACTTGACAAGTGGCAAGTCAAGCACACTTGGCAAGTGGCATGACCAGTGGCTAGTGTTTGTGACTGACCCGCCGCCGATGGTGATCATCTTGGAGTCGGCGGCCATGAACAGCTCGGAGCCGTGCGCGAGGCGCTGCTCCTCCTTGCCGTCGCCGGCCGAGCAGCCCACCCACGGGTACTTGGCGCGCTCCGGGTACAGGCTGCAAGCGGACACGTGTCACACACACACATACCGTGCTGCCAGCTTTTTTGTTTATTTATTTGTGTTTCTAATTTTAGATTGCATTTGTGTGTATGAAATAACAATTGTTACTGTTTTTTTTTCTAATATATAGACCGATGATTATACCAATTCGAAACAGAAATCAATTAAGTTGTATATCTCTTTAGCGATAGGTACTGTTCTGCATGAATGTATTATATTAGTATGAATGTTGCATAATTATTTTATTTATTCATCACAGTATATAATTTATAGAATAATGCTGTGGAATTGTGTACATTAAATAATTCTGAAGTTTAAAATTTACAAAAAATAAAGGATTTTCTCTAATCACTGTTGTTAGTTAATAAAGAAAAATTTAACTAAATGATAAGTTGTAAATTAATTTATAAGTACAACTCTTGCAAAGAATGTGTTAAATAAAGTGTAATGTATTGTTTTCCTAACCCTATTTAAACTGGCAACACCTTTATGAATACACCCAATCATGAACAATATTGAAATGCAAACATACAAATGATCATTAAACTCAATCTATGAGCAATTTTATCGTGAAACTGAATTATATATTTTATCTATACATTTCTTAATTTAATTACATAATGATAAATTTAATTCATTTCATATTATATTTAATTTAATATTTATATTACAACATATCACATACAAGTTTGAAATAAAAGAAAGAATAAGAGATAGAAAGATATAAGGTAGAAGAGCTTGTGTGCCGAGCACACGTGTCAGAAGTGAAACTTCTTTGGCAAGATTCAAAGATACCAAAATCGTCGTTTTACTCTATGTCGTGACAATATTGCCGTGACTTTAATTTGACATGATTGCGCCCTTGAAATTTTACTCTCAACGCGCGTAAAGAAGTTTCACTTTAAAAGAAAATGTTAGTGCGCTTACAAAAGCGATGTTAAACATAGATTCCACTACAGATAATGTTATGACAATGAACAGTAAAGTAACAGGTTAGCATACATATAAACAAAACACAAAAAGCAACCAAACAAGCAAAAAAGCCTTTACCCGAAGAGCGTTACTCCTAATAGATTTGAAATTGCGCGGCTCGAAGGACCAATTTCATTCTACCGCCATACAAAATAAAATAACTGAGAGAAAACTTTTATGCAATAAGCCATACTAAAAAGTTTACTCATGACCACAATTGCCATAGAAAAATTGGTTTAACTTTTGAGAAATTTTTAAAGAATAGAAAAACTCGGGGCGATTCGAACCTTCTTATTTCGCCAGAATTGTTTCTATTCTTTATAAATTTACCATCAATAAAGCAATTTGAATGTTTTCAAAACCAAATATTAAATTGATTTAATTTTGTTATGAAAGTTCTTCAACGAATATTAATATACTCGTTCAACAATTTTATTTTATGACGGTAGAATGCAATCGAGCATTTAAGTGACAATTTATTAAATTGGCAAAGAGCTGTTTATGGCTACCGAAAATAATTAAGTAATAAATAGAATAGATATAAAAAAAGTAACTGAAAGAAAATATAGCTATTACTGCAAAGAAAATATTAGCAAACTAATAATAAGATTAATACTTGAAACATTAATGAACATTTCAATGTACCATATTCAAATTTTATGAAAATTTTCATCAGCTAAAATACTTAATAACTAATTACTAATAAATTAACTAAGAATTACAAGTACCAAAACCAATTACATAATTATTTTTGCATATATTATTAGTCTAGCAAATAAATAAAATAAACCATCACCTCATCATTTCTATATGAGTTTATAAATAAAAAAGTAATAATTAATAAGAACAAAATTTTAACCGACTTACCTAAAGAGGAATGTCTCTCCTGTGCCAAAGTATGCTTGTCTGTTACCTCTCTCGTCCTTCTGATTTCTCTCGAACCATCGCGTGGAACAATACGCACCGAATACCTGAAATATTTTGGAATCGCAGATAAGTAAAGATTTAGATTTACAGTCACTCGGTTTTGAGCATATTTCACTAAGAAATAAGACTAGTTCAGTTTGACTTTTTTTAAATAGTTGGCTAGATTATACAAGAACAAATGGTAACTCAACAATTTGATAAGACAGTAATTTGTCCAGATATTTGACTTTTCGTACTCTTAAATCTTATAAATCTCGTGTCACAATGTTTGTCCTCAATGGACTCCTAAACCACTCAACCGATTATAATAAAATTCGCACACCATGTGCAGTTCGATCCAACTTGAGAGATAGGATAGTTTAAACATGTAAGTACCACGGGCGAAGCCGGGGCGGACCACTAGTAGTTTATAAGGAAGTGCTCGCAGTTATTAAAAGTTTTTTTTTTCTTTTACATATTTTGTTCTACAATGTATATGTATAATTCAAAACCCATCAATTGACATTCTTTATCCCCCCGACCTCACTCACCTCAATATTACACGTCTTGATCATCAACAGGGTAGGTTCATGATGTTCCACTCGCACGTAGAAGGTGGTCAGGGAACATCCATGCTCCTCCGTGGTATAGTGCAGCACCGGCTGGCATATTATGATAACCCTTACTCCCCCCCTCAAAATTACACGCATTTATCCCCCCCACCCTCACTCACCTCATTATTACACGTCTTGATCATCAATAGTGTCGGTTCATGATGTTCCACTCGCACGTAGAAGGTGGTAAGTGAACATCCATGCTCCTCCGTGGTATAGAGCAGCACGGGCTGGTACATGGTGATGCGCACGGGCAGCCACGACCACAGCGTGAACAGCTGCAAATGTTCACCGTGCACTAGTATATGGGCTTTAGGGAAATGGCTCGACTATACTACCACTATTTGACTAAAGGAATACTAGATTGAGATGGTAAAACTAAGGTTACTGATGATATTAAATGTAAGTAAAAAAAAATTAATTTTAAAGTACTGGAAGGAAGTTTGAAGATTTACCAATATTTCAAACTATAGATAAAAGAAAACTTCTTAATAAAAACTGTTTTAAAAACATCAATAAAAAATTGTTAAATCAATCAAATAACACAGAAGAAGTACATTCAGAATTAGAAAATCTAATATAATTAAATGATGATAATTTTAACAAAACTATAGTTCTAATAAACAACACGGAAAACGTCGTCACAGAATTAGTTGTATCATTAGGGTGACTACGGTGCTGTGTGGTTTTGTGAACATCTACACTGTAGTATACAATTACTATGCTAATATACAGACAAACAACATTGCATGCATGATCATTAGATATACGGAAGGGAGACATTTTGACCATACAACGTAAAGTGCAACACCTAGACGATATCATACTTTGTATAGAAGATGCATTATCCAAAATTACAGTTTGTACAAAGCAATAATATAACAACGTAAATAAAAATATACAGAGAACCTCCGTGTACGTCTAAATACGATACTCAAATAGCGAAACGCAAATATTAAAGTGCTGAGAAAGGTAAAAATGACTCCACTAAATTAATAAAACGCAAATAAAGAAGGAATAATCAGCCTAAGAAAAAATACCTAAATAACTATATTACTAGGAGCTAGCAGTGAAATGGTTAATGGAATTTATGTAAATGTGTGCGTGTGTGGAGAATACGTGAGTTTTAGACCTCTACCTCTATTACCCCGTGGTTGGTGATATATACGATTATTTGTTAATTATCTCTCTTCAAATACATACAAGTAACAGAATAAAACAAAACAGATAAAACGGAAAACTTTGCTTAATAGTTACTAGTTAATAGTTTACAGTATATAAAATAATAACTACAAAAAATAAACTTTCAATACTACGAGACTCGGGAAAGTAATTAAGTACAAAGTAAACAATTTAGTAATTTAGTAAAATTTTTCATTCATAGATTTTGTTAGACACGAGGCATGCATTTTTTAATCAAGGCTTAATTTGACTACTTCACATTCGAAACCAAATCGCTTTTTCCATAACTAAAACGACTAAATTTTGAAGAGAGATACCCAAAATTACACTATCCACATTTGCCACCACATCTACACCCGTAATTAGTGTAAACCCTGATCAAACCTTCTGTCTGAGGTCAGAAGAATGCTGCTGTTGGTCGCTGAACACCGCGTTAGGGAATGGGAACCACAGGGCCAGGTGGGAGGATCGTGGACTCTGCAAACACCCTGACCGGTGATATATCGGAACACTACGGGCTCTTGTGGGAGGGAATTAACTAAAACATAACCTCTCGTGTCTCTATTGAGTGTAGATGTAGTGAATGAGCGTGAGTCGGTGACGGTTGTAAGATATGAACTCAAAACGGCGGTACATAACTGTGATGATTTACCAGGTTAAAATAATAATAGCTTACGTTCAATCACAACGTCGATAGCGTTAGAGCTTAACAAAATTATTATAAACGTAAAAATCGGGCTTTCATGCACAACGTTTATCCTTGGTGGATCAGATTTTATGAAACGACGATCCTAATTGAAATCAGTTAGGCTGGTTGCAGAGCTTGACCGACCATCAGTGCGTAGTGCGTACGTCAGTCGCGCTTGTCAAATGTATGGAAATTCATAAAACCGTTCATAGCTAGACCGACCATACGCACGCGTATTGTCATGCGCATTAGTGTCATAGTCATACAATTGTTGATGCGTATGGACCGACGGTACGCACTGACGGTCGGTCAAGCTCTGCAACCAGCCTTAAAACTAGCTTGATCGATCCCGCCGCGGTAATAAAACAAACATTAAATTAAGATAAATCAATATAATATTTCCGCAAAAATAAACAATACACAAAAACAATAACAGTGCAATAAAATCTGAACCAACCACCGCACACTTACCACAAAAAACGCAACTCAAATAGAAGTGAAAAAAATAAATCGAAGCGACCTCGTCGCGATGTTTTTAAGAAGCGTCGTCGAGCCGACATGGAAATAATATAAACACCTAAGTGGCAAGCGGTGCAACTAAAGATCATTGAGATATACATATGGAGACGACACCGCCTACATCATTCATTTTCCGCTCAACATACGCCATATGGCGTAACTGCACGCTCATTTTTTATTTGTTTTAAAGTGAAACGCATCAAATATGCCTTCGTGTGTTTTACGATATTGCACAAATAATACGGAAAAGTGCAAAGGAATAACTTTCATCGGTAAGTACCTAACTAGATAATAATTTTTAAAACTTAGAGCAAAAAAATGGCGCACAGATTTTGTTCGTGGTGTCTCCTCCATACGTAGTAATATTATCTCAATGCTAAACATCGACAATGTCGCACGTCTGCGGCTACAACTACGCCTTACTTCGCTGTGGTCTAGTATCTGCGACTTGATCGCTTGTATCGGATACACGCCCATGGACAGGGCGCGCGGGCCGGGCGAGTGCGAGCCCTAACGGGAAAATCGACACACTGTTAGCATCACACGGAACATTACATGCCGACCATCTATAATGTTAACAAATCACAAGCTGTACAATATAAAACACGCGGCCCGCCCGAGACTCGGTCGCATGCCAAGGGTCGCAAAAATCTGTCATACGAACGTCCAATAAACTTAAAACATATCACAGTAAACACATATAGACATTGAATAAAAACAAGAATATAAAACAGATCCATTCAAAGCCGATGAGAATGAACTTCGAATCGTCGGTAGGCCGGCTGTGGGTGTACCCGTTCTGTCTGATGGTATTCGTGTGTGTGATGATCACATCGATAGAACAAAACATAGAACGAAATCACATAAATATTTCGCTACACGGATCGGAACATAACATAAACGCGTGGACTCGTGTAGGACAGGGGACGGAGGAGCTATCTTACAAGAATTCAATAAGAATGGTATTATCATCGAATTTGTATTTGTTTTCGATGTAACTGAAGTTAGTCGTGTTAGAAACGCAACCGGATGATTTGTATGAGATATAAAAGCCAAAGCCACGCCTAATGCTTTCGTGTACAATACCATCTGTTTGCACGTTTCCTCAGACATTTTCTGCAAACCAAGTAAGTAAAATCATTTCTAAGACATCATTATTATAAATACAGTACCTTATGAACGACAATGTGCGCACAGTGTGACAGTTATTGACTAATCCTTGTAACAAATATACATTGTTATGTAGAAATATTCCTTTGGATTTATCGATAAATCACAATTATGCAATGTATTGCGACCTACATACACACAATCTATAAGAAATCTAATCATGATAATATATTGTGATAGTATTCAATTGAGATTCTGATTAAGTTATACCTTTCTATTTCATAATCATTACTTTAGTTTTAGTAATATTTTTGACTCACTGATAAATATAAATATGTATAATTTTATCAAGAACTTTTTTGATCGTATTTTGTAACACTTTATTTACACACATACATTAGATAAAAATTTATAGAAATTTGATTGAAAATTGATTCATAATTTAATAAAGTTATAATCTATTTCACTTATTATCCCACACATTTCAAGTATTTTTTCAAGTATCACTTTAACTATCAACCCAAACTTCAGATATACTTGACATAGGAAATTTACAAATACACTTTTACCATCTTCTACACGAATTTCTTCCCCAATTAGATTATCATACACACTTTCCTCTCAACTTGTACATCAATTTCACCATGCATACGCCTCACACCACTTACAGCACCAATTACATTACTCACACCTCCCACACTAATAACACCAATAACATCATCATCACAAAATCAATAGTTTCATCACCTTCACCTTACCCACCCCACTTTTACTATTTTCCTTTCACTAATCACCACATCTATCATCACTAATACTACAGCTTTCATCACATTCATCCCTACTTTCATCAATTACCACTTCGATCACCAACACTACAACTTTCATAATTTCCATCATCTTTTTCACCACTTCAATAACCACTTATACTACAATTTGTACTACTTTCATCACCATTTTTATCATCAACTGTTCCATCTTCTATTTCATCACCAGTTTTATCATCAACTGTTCCATCTCCTGTTTCATCATCACCAGTTTTATCATCAACTGTTCCATCTCCTGTTTCATCATCAACTGTTTTATCTTATATCTCATCACCAGTTTCATCATCAATTGTTCCATCACAACCCCCCCCCCCCGTTACTCACCTCGCGTATAGTGAGCGTGTGCGACATCATCTGTATATTGACCTGCGACTGGCTGGTGGGCAGGTTGTCGGACGAGCGCGAGCGCACGAGCCGCGACCCGGTGATCACCTGCTTCGACTTCAGCGTCATCTCCGTCTTGATGAACACGCGCGATATGTACTGCGAACTGTTGCCGTCGTGGGATTAGTGTGATGGTTAAATTAAAGAAAAAAATCATTGGAAATAGTCTTATTGGAAATGTTTTTAAACAGAATAGGCTCATAGATCTTTAAATTCAATAAAAATAATTAATATAGTTTAAAAACACACGCTTAAACTCATGAAATTATTGTATTGTCACCGACCCTTGATAAGTGTACAAAGTTTAAATTAAATCTGTCCTTTTAAAGTAGGCCAGAATCGAGTCTGAAATAGTCGGAATTTTGTCGTTCAAAACTTTTGAGTCGTATGCCAAAAAAAAATTGAAAATTACTTTCTTTACAAATTACATAACAAGTTTAGGCTCTTTTAACAAGAACAAAATTATTAAAATGATATTTACTCAATTATCCTACCCGATCAATTTTTATATTTGACATCATACCTCAAAGCCCGTATACTGAACGCGGTACGTAACAACTTGGTCGGCGACGCGGGCATGTTCCTACAGAACTTATCAATCGCGTGGTCGACCCCGTTCTTCGTCGCCTCGGCGTGCCACTCCGAGCTCGGGTTCGTGCTGTGCTTCTGGAACAGGATGAGGATCGCGAGCGCTACCCTGTAGAACACCTGCAAACGAAAACGGTAATATATTAATGAGGGTTAAAGACGCTACCTTGTAGAACACCTGAAGGCGAAAGGGGTAATATATTAATAAGGGCTAAAGAAATTGTTTGAATGATTAATATTCGTGTTGGATTTCACAGTTTATTTAAATAATGGTAGATTTGGAAATGATACTTTAAGGAAATTAATGTAATTGAGCTATTAGAGTAAATGAATGGTATCAGAGGCTTTGTTAAAATCTACTTGACTTGTTTATAAGCATTACTCATTAACATTATTTTAAATAATAGCAACTTTGCATTTCACAACAGTATATATCACCAAAGCATCACCACTCTTTTAACAAACCCACCTTGATGCCCTCATGGAAGAAGCAATCCAGCACCCTGACGAGATGCGGGAAAGGCAGAGCAGCCAGTATCCACCACTGCCAATCCGCGTAGATGCGCTCCGGGCCGATAGCGCAGGACAGTCGCGAGAGGTGCTGCGCGGCCGACTTCTGCAACCAAGCGGCGGTGCTGTACGGAAACTTATACAGTCACTGCGTAGTATTTAGTCTATGGAGTTGGCTTTTGGTAGCTATATGAAATTCGCTTTTGCTTTGCCATTTGTGTGTTTGAAATCAATATAGTTAGTAGAATTAGATGTCAATTAGTGCCAAATATCGCTTTCATTAGGCATTCAATATTTAAAATCTATTTAGTAACTCTTACACATAACATTTAAAAAGGTAGAAGTTCTTGAAAACATCTGTAATTCACATATAATGATCTCTATAAACTAACGCTAATCTATGAGCTTATAAGCATTGAAGAAAATTGATATTTCTATGCATCTAACCGTGTAGAAAATTTGTAAGTAACTAGGCCATCTATCTTTTTCTTAAATAAAATTAAAATTCATTCCTGACAATTCCGCAAATATTAACGCAACTGAATTCAATATATTCAAATTGATCGAACTAAAAAAATTATGTTGATTTAATTAAAACATAGTATCACAAAGTAACAACCCTACAATCGATCTAAAACTGACTTGACCCAGTGTCGTCGACCCCGTCACACTCATAGTGACAATTTATGGTAACTGATAATACCCAACCTTTAGGTACCAACCTCGATACTATTATCAATCAATACATAATCAACTAAATTATGTGTTTTCGTAGACATATTTACCGCTCGCGAGACAATGTCTATTTTGAACTGCACGTGACTCGGAACGTGATTGTGAACATTAATTTGATTTATATTAGAATCAACTCTGATAAAACACATGATTTAAGTGTTTCTGACCTAAATGATATTAATTGCATTATTACTTTACAGTTAAGTGCGTTTCCACATTTAAAACGTGATGTCAATGCAAATAACATTAAAGAAGTGTCCCTTTGACACATAAAACTGAAAAAATAGAATAAATTCGATCGCTCTGGCGGGTCACGAGTGGCTGAATTGGTCAGGCATCCGCCCCGGAATGGCGCGAAAGGATGCGGGTTCGAGTCCCGCCTCGTGATCGAATTTTTTCTATTCTTTATAAATTTATAACATTAAAGAAGTCAACATTTTCTTAGAAGGTACATGTACTACTTACAATACTTCTAAAACTAAAACTTGCAAGATAGCAACAAGACAACTTTTCCTGTATCAATTTTAACTTATCTGCATGTACACAAGTGTACACATCTATAGTTTTAAACTTCCTTTTCCTTGCCATAGTCCTGACTAGTTTGTCTCACAAAATCGATATTCTGAGTAAATTCCGTAACGCATTTATCGCGTGCAGAGTGGATTATTAGGGCGTCGATACAAATGCTTTTAGGTACCTACTCGGTCACGCGATTTCCCTACAATGTGTACGATATGATCGTTGGATGGAATTAAAATAATGCCTTCTAAAGCTCTGTTGATAAAGGACACGGAAATCGAATTTAGGACTTTAAAAAATGTTAGTGTTTTTATGTCGGGCTAGATTAAGCCCATCTTGATTGAAAAGATTTCACATGCTCAAATGTTTTGTTGTGGAATGGTTTCAATCTTATGAAATGAAAAACTATACACCAAAGAGAACATTAGTCAGCAGAAAATGATTTGACAGTCATAATATAGAAAAATGAATCTTCTTAATTATCTCATCGACATCAAAAGCAACAATGTCTCGCAAATCATGCCAACCTGTTCGTCTACAATGTGGTTCACCATAACATTTTATGGATATACCAAGTCATAAAGCTCAGATCGAATCTTTAGATTTATCGTCGGGTCAATGCACTTAGCAGATGCGATGCATATTTCTCTATAACCAATTTTACTATGACAAGCAATTTTATATCTAGGACTAAGTTTTCGAGTTGTATCACAATTTCAGACGATTGTTAACAAGCTACAGTTGCATTACATAAGGTGTGGTTTTAATATTCAAGATTATACGCAGTTGCACTAATATAAGATCACGTCATTTGATCTGTCATAGCTTCTATTATTCACGCCCTTGAGAACATAAGCCTTGTTACTGACATTCATGAGAATGATCATGAAACGTACTATTAATGTAAAATTAATCCTTTGTAAACAATTTGCTTGAGTTTGATTGATCTTAATGCTTTTTAAACTTATAGAAATAGGCTTTCAATATTTCTACAGGTAACTAATGTGGAACTACATATAAGAACACTTATGTTATTTGAACTGAAACTCCTTTAGGCACGTTAGTTAAATTTCAAGGTCGCGTCCTGGCTACCGTCACGCCATGGAGTAAGGCGACGATTTTGGCATCTTTGTATTTTGCCAAAGAAGTTTCACTTTAGACACGTGTGCTCGTACCACATACGCTCTTTTTTTTTAATTAAAAGCCCTATAAACGAACGATTTAGTACAATGTTTCTCCAATGTAACAATGAGCCCAAATCCACACTTACGGCATGCTTCTTGGCGATCTGCATGACCGTCTTCCACGTGACCTCGTTGTGGAGTTTCGTCTGTGTGATGAACATCTTCTCCTTCGACGCTACGAGACTGGCCATGCAGTGGTAGCAGTCCTCCTCTGTAAAGATAGAAATATAAATTATTATGACGTCTCAGAAAACAATTATTCTAGGTCGTTAAAATTTCCTGATATTTTACGTGACAAATGGCTCAAATAGAATATGAATTTTTTGAGGAAAAATGCTCAATGATCCAAAAATGGGAATAATTATCTACCTCTTTTTTATATTTTCCTGCAACCTTTTGGAACAGAAAATTCTTAGAATTACAGATTATAGCGAAAATATATTTAAAGATGTAAGGAATAAATGCGATGAATTTTAAAATTTCTTGCATAATGATATGTAATATTGCAAGTGCATAAATTTTTGTTGTTGATAAAGTTTCATCTTGTTACACACTAAACTGTTTGTCAATATATCGTTATATATAGGTATTGTTTCCATAGCTACATCTTTACATATAATACGCATGATCCTTTCATTGGCAATCTGTCTGTTTACAAGCAAGTCGGATATGGCTCCCCTTGACCGCATTGGGTATTTATGTAATACGCACTAACATGTGATTGTTGAGTTCTTTGCACGAGTATGTAGGTGTACGGCATTTTATATGTATAGAATAGAATAATAGAATGAAGCATGAGTTTGTTTATTGACCTGCTGCAGTTTTTTTCTTTGAGGGATCTCATACAGAAAGTAGGCAGGCAATCATTTAGTAAATTTTTCAAACATTTACTCTAGTCTATAGAATTTCTGAATGAATATGAATTTTTACATAATATAAAGTCACGTAAGTACAATAGGAATTTAGGTTAACATGTTCTGAACTATAGTAAATGTTGTGTTTTATTTATTGCAAATTGAACATACATACTTCGAGCAACATGTGTTGATCGAAGTATAAAAAGTTTGATAAGAATTCTCTAATTGAGTGTACAGTTTTTACATCTATTAATTAACCACAAAAAAAAAAACATCATAATAACATGATTACAATTTTAAACCGTAAATAATTTCCATTGCAACGATAACAATAATTGAATCTCCGTTTAAGCTCATAAAGTGTGATCTAATTAGCAAGGCCGTGGAAATCAAGCGGCCAATTTACTTCAATTTAAACAATTTAGGTGACAAAAATATCAGTGTTCATCGCACGCTCCATTAGCACGGAATTAAATCTGTTTTCGGTCTCGATGTGATGACTCGTGATTCGGGCAACTTGAATTAAAGTTTTGGTCGGGTTAAATTTCGGCTCTGCTGTCTAATTAACTGTCGAAAACATGACATGCTATTAATTATGTTGGCAAGTTATTGAATACACTTAGATTCGATACATTACAGACCTAGCAGGGTATCTTGCGAAGCTGCTAATTTTATTCGACACCACTTTTATTAAGTAGGTTTCTTAAAATTACATATAGGTACTAAACTGTTTAAATTACTAGTTTTTTTAACGGCACTGACGACATGGGACTTAACATTAAATTAAAGTTGAAAATTGAGATTGAGCATTAGGCCATGATCAGTTATACCTAATAAGCTCATCATAAATTAGGTATGCGATTAAAATTTCATTTAAGTACAAAATCAACTTTTTTTTTCAGTACAAAATTATGTCTTTTGTCCAATGACTCAACATTATATTTAAACAAATCATAATATTTTACAGTTTTATTTTCAAATGTGCTAACATTTTCACATTATCAATCCACAAACATCCTCAATCCTCATCAAGCTCAAAAGCATTCAATTACAAAGGAGATGCTATTAGAAATATTAACAAGCCAGAGATGACGTATCGAGCGGTCTCAAATTGGATTGCGGAGCCAATTCATAGAGAATTGATGCAATTATCGCAGCTTCGTAGCTACTCTGGAACTAAGGGGCTGTTACACTGCTGTGCGGAATTCGATTATTTTTAATAACTTCCTATATTAAGGAGCAATTTCATATATGTAATTTACTTATACAGTTATTCTAACGGCATAGTGAATGTCGTAAGAGAAATCCCACCAAAAACATAAATGTAAAAATTGGAGCCGAGTTCAATCGTTGACTTAATTTGCCAAAAAAGAAATGAGATCTAATTAATGTGTGCCAAGTTCTGCAGACAGTCCAGAAATTTATTTATAAAGATGTATTAAGTTCTTAGGTTGACTGAAAACTCAATTGTTTTATTTTCCCTTAGAGAACAATGTTTATTCCAAAATATAACTTTTTTAATTTGAATAATATAATTATTTTCACAAAGCAAACAACTAATGACCTATTGAACCCCATAATTTGATGAGGCTAGTTTTTAGAACTTCACAAAATATAAACAGTATGTAAAACTAGCCTCATCAAATTATGGGGTTCAATAGGTCATTAGTTGTTTGCTTTGTGAAAATAATTATATTATTCAAATTAAAAAAGTTATATTTTGGAATAAACATTGTTCTCTAAGGGAAAATAAAACAATTGAGTTTTCAGTCAACCTAAGAACTTAATACATCTTTATAAATAAATTTCTGGACTGTCTGCAGAACTTGGCACACATTAATTAGATCTCATTTCTTTTTTGGCAAATTAAGTCAACGATTGAACTCGGCTCCAATTTTTACATTTATGTTTTTGGTGGGATATCATTACTTTTTGTACAGAAAATTACTCTGCAAATTTGATTTACTTTATGAATATAATTATACTTTTTATATACGATTTTTTTTATATTTTTTCTTGCGGATTCTTTGTATGGTTTGTTTAGTATTATTTTCTATATTTTCTTGTATGTTATGAATGTCAGCGCACATTGCCCCGTCATTATCTTCAATTTTTTAAACTCGTTTTCTGTTTAAAAGATTACATGATTTTCTAAACATCCAGCGTGAATATGTACACACACTATTACAAAGATGCAAAGATCGTTGTAGAAGAATCGTCGCTTTACTCCATGACGTTACGGTATTGCCATGACGAGATTTTGAAATTTTACTCTAAACGCGCCTAAAGATGTTTCACTTATATTAATATTAATATTACGCAAATTAAATCATTTCGACCTTCGACAAAGCCTTCTTCCATTACACTGAAATTAAAAATAAACTAAACACTCATAAATAAAGAATAAAGAAATGTGAATTTGTAAAATTATATATTATTTTTAACTGTATGAGCAATATTTTTATTACAATTTTCTTTTATTTTACGTTTAATAATAGTTTTGAATAAAGAAATCATGCAATCGAAGCATGCAATGCATGCATCCGCCCTAGCGATACTAGCGCGAGTGAGTGTGATGTCAGAGGCGCATCGAATCTACAGATGTTTCGCGCTAAAATATGTAAACTTCAATAATCTATATCTCAGTCATTTATTGATGGATTTCAAAATTTTTTTCGGCCACTGACTAGTTTTGATCTATTTTTTAAGACTAGTAAGGTGAATATACTATTTTCTATTTTTTTAAACTTTTCCATTTTTCCATACAAACAAAATTAATGTCATTGAAAAAAAAATTAAATACAAATAAATTCAGTATTTTCTGATTTTTTCCTTTGTACACTCACTATTACCTAGCTGATTACAAAATTTGAACTTTCTAGGTCATCTGGAAGTGGGTTAGGTTTTGTATATGTCTATAAGTCAGTCAGTCTTAAAAATTGCGATTTTTGGATATTAATATCTACGCAACTGTTTAATCTGTATTTATGAAATTTAAGGTTCTTGTTTATCTTGAGGTCCTCTTGATATGTACCAAATTTGGTTTATTTAACTTAAATAGTTTTCGAGTTATAAGGGGGTGAAAAGTGGCTCGAAATGGTTCGTGTAAATATACACACGGCTGCTGCTCGCCAGTTCTCTTCGCTTGAACTCGGCTTGACACGCTGCCGCGTGTCTAGATTATGTCTCATTATATCTCGGAAAACAGATTTACGCCTGGATAGTTCAAATAAATATCCTGAATAAATATCGTTCAAAGCAATTATTACAAAAAATATTTATCGTACATTCCGCTTAACAATATAAAAACTATTTTGCCCTCGTATTGGTAAATGAATTGTAATATTGAAATATAAACCCTCATGTTTTCTCATGTTTTGCTTAACTAGCATTAATTATTAAACGTCTAGCAGTTTACGACAGTTTAAACACGACCAATTAACATTAGTTTCCTTACATTTCAAACACTTCCACCTGCCATTACCATCATTAAAGTCCATACCATAATCCAAGTACATCCTACATGTCAATGTGTCCAGCCCCTTACCAATCGAGCTGACAAAGGCGTTGATTACACTGCACTGTACCCACGGGCTTGAGGCAATTACGCACCTGCATGTACACCCGACCTTACACGTAAATACTGTTTAATTACTTATTAAGCACCGTTTAAATGGTGTACACTAAGCGCTTTGATAATGCGGTAAGCTAACGAGTTAATTATTATTAGTTAAGTTGTGCGATTTAAGCTTAATTATGGTAGAAATGAAAATTATTATATGTAGGTACATATAGTAGGCTTCGCATTTGTAGATATGAGGTGATCTGGTTAATATGGTATGATCGGGTATAATCTGGTATGATGGTAACAAAGTAAAATCCAGTTAAAGATTAATCAATTAAAATCCACATACATTATGATTTGTCTGTTTATTTAAAAATTGAGCAAAGCTTGTAAACTGTGTAACTATGCAAATAACGAACACAAGAAAATACAAATATGTATGGTAATATTTTACCTACGCAGTACAACTGCAAGCATCTATAATATTTTACAATTATACACTATATTATCATAATTTCAACAGTAGGTAATAAAAAGAAAACATTCAGTCCATACAATAGAGAGCTTCTATTAAATTTTATTCCATTTCTCACTTAGCATTGAGAGCTTTTAGTCATAATCCAATCTTGCCTAGGTTTGACCTCTTACGGCGCCCGGGGTGAAAATCACTTAGGTACATTAACTGACTTTATATTCTAAAAGGAATGCTATTGGCTCAATAGCTGAAAAGGCAATGTATGTTAGCTTTTAAAATACTCAGTGTGACAATGTTTGTGATAATGTAGGTATTACTACATGTTTAGTGTAATATTGAGTTTATTGTAAAACAAACCTTTAAAATACAATTTAATTAAATAGCACTATGAAATGTTTATATCTATTATCTATATGTGATTAATATCAGTTTTTTATAATTATTATTATCTTTAATCAGTAAACACAATGATCCATCATAATTTTTAATTAATTGCGACGGTAATCATATATTATAAGTTCATTAAAAATATTAAAGATATGAAACCGCAACCAAAATGAACTTAAAACAGAATAATGTAAAATTCCGAGAAACATAACGACCCTTTGTGTATGAATAATAAATAAATCGCCTGAAACCTGACCAGGTCAGCATTCAGTCCGTGTTTAGAAGTTATGCATAAATAATTTAGGTCAACAACCGCTTTTAGTTTCTAGAACACGTGATCCCTTAAGTAAGTATTTAAAATTAGAAAAATATAAACTTTTCTAGCTTTAAACAATTTGTTAATAGTTTTTCAGTGTATTTCATTAACTATCGATAAATCAAAAAAACTTGAGCCATGTCAAGGGACATCCGGATGGAACGAAGTGTTAAGTTAGAGAGAGACAGACAGAGAACCACGCGCACGCCGCACGGCTTACAACTCTAGCAAAAAGTGTCGTGACAACTTTTCGTAAGAATTTTTTCCGTCTAGCCCCCTTTCACAACGCGCGATAAGGAACTTCGTTTATATTGATCCTGAAGCTTTTATTATATAAATAAATATACTTATTGATACAGCTTAAAACTCTTATGAAACACTTCATTGTAAGTATGTTTGATTAAATAATAGGGGATACTTTAATTCGGGATATTCCCTGTATTGTTAGTGGGAAAGTCCAGTTCTTACAATCAGTAAAGACATTTATGATTGAGTTGTAGTAATAGTGGTCACTATATATTAGATTGTAAGTAAAATGGACCGATATTCTGCATGTTCTTTTTTAAATGCATATTTTTATTCACAAGTTATTTGTGTTTTACGGATCAAAGACTTCCATTATCGTCTTGCATTTAGAATTTTCCGAGTATTTTAGTGTAACATTAAATTTTCAAGCCTTATACAGTATTCGTTGCTCCATATTTTTACATTTTTTCACATTTGCATTGCAATCAATGTCAAGGATCAAGTTATATACTTAGTACACTCTATAACCTCCCCCCCCCCCGCTCTAAATAGTTCTAAAATAAAGTTGCGTCCTCATAACGTTTCAGAACCGCTTTTAACTGGATTTCAGCTACAAAATGTCACCATATATTTCCACCCACGTGGGCTATAATAAACATTTTAATTAAAACAATGTTCATTTGAAATAGCATATATAAAACCATAGCTTGCAAATAACCCTATTACGCAGCACCACACCTCTTCGTTGGCGGATCACCAAATTACGCATTAGAATTAAGACAATCTAATTGCTTTTAAACAATACCACTCGTGCACTGTTTACCCGATGCCAACCAGCGTTGCCAATAGTTCCGCACTTTATATTCTGGTAACCGTGGCCAAATATAGAGGAAAATAATAGTTATGACCAGCCGACTCGGCTAATGTTGTTTTGCCGTATCACTTGAGGGTATAAAATAGTTTACGACCTTTTTCCGACGTGCCGTTAGCTATGTGAAGAAAAAACTCGTAAAAATACATAGTTTGAAACTTTTGGATTTAACACGAGAATTTTATATAAGTAGGTATGAGATAGTCGGGTAATGTAAATTGACAAGATGGAAGCTAATAGAAATTCAAGCAAAAAAGCCTCTACAGTACAAGTAGCCTTATTATCGTTACTATGATAAGTAGAAAACATCGCGGTTGATATTATCATAACAATTTACATCCGAGACAAGCCTGATTACTAACAATCGCAAATAATAACATCTTCATTTAATTAATACTCAAATAACAACCTTAACTCTGTAATTGGCAAACTTGAAGCTATAAAATGACTAAATAACAAAATTGTCTCGTAAACAAATTGTCTATACTCAAAAGCAATACAATAAACAACGATAAAATTAATAATTCACATACAATCGACTGATAATTTACAACATTTAGTATTTACGAGGCGGTCACGTGTGCGGAGCTATGCAATAACCGATTGACAAACATATCTTGTATTGTTTATTGCACTGTGTAGTATATTATTATTTATTGGGATTGTTTATTATGTTCATATTTATTAGTCATTTAGATAAAATGCCTCGGCACCTACATTTTTAAGGTGTCTATCCCGTCTATGTTTTAACTGACGTAAAGGACGTACATACATCCATACTTACTTGATATTATAAATGCGAAATTAACTCTGTCTGTCTGTCTGTTACTCAATCACGCCTTGACTACAGAACCAATTTGCATGAAATTTGGTATAGAGATATTTTGATACCCGAGAAAGGACATATGATAGGTTTTATCCCGGAAATCCCACGGGAACGGGAACTATGCGGGTTTATCTTTGACTGCGGTCTGCGCGGGCGATGCCGCGGGTGGAAAGCTAGTATGTCAATATCTGGGCATTTTATATCGAGTCATTGACTGTGAAAACTACAACTTGTTGAACTAACATTGCTACACTACATAATATAACTTAGGGGAATTTCTAATAATTATCTTGTACGTTGTTAGTTGTAACTTCGCTCATATTATTATGCTTTAACTTTATCATAACTTCTTAATTTTCCACCCACCCGCGTAAAGTATATTTTTTTACTTGTGAAAGTCACATAAATATACTCGTAGATAATTAATATAAAGAAAAGACAACACAGAAGATATCAACAACATAGCTTTTTTGAAAAAAGTTTGGAAAGGGAGAAATAATATTTGGAGAGGTTACATTCAATTACAGTTCCGTCGTCGCTCAAAAAACAAATATTACAAGACTCATATTTTTTCACACTATACGGTCCTAGCGCAAACATCCAAAATAGACACATCATACAAAGTGTATAAAGTGCGGTAATTAGCACTAGACTACGTCACGTGTCACTGACCCCAGCAACAAAACATTAGTCAACTAATATTTAACTATTCAATATGGAAAAAAATCACACACCTGGTGGTTAAAATTTGGTATTACTAACATCGAATAGCGGCTATACATATAAGACCAACTTAGTAATGGTAAATTAATAACCACATATACTTCGATATCACATTACGCCTTTTAGTATATTTTTTAACTTTTTTTTCAAACAAGTAAGTAATGATCATCGCCCGCTTTTGCACGAAAGAATAACTATCATCCTCATAAACAGCTTGTAAGCTTATAATACTTCATAATAACTGTGAATTTTCTGAAATTCTTATTCAGCAAATTCACAGCTGCAGCGGTCTTACAATTATTAATAGATTTTTAACACACTAACCCGTCTTCAATACATTACCGCGATTCAAAAACTCATCTTGTTTACATTCCTTATCTCTCACCACGATAAAATCGTTGACATTAGCTATTTTTACAAGATTATTCTTGCGACACTTCGGTGTCCGTAAAATTACTTCCATCCTCATACTACACTTAATATAAAAAGTTTAATTTAACCTAAATTCATTCATAATCCGCAGATACCTATATTACCAAAGCAGACCAGTAAAAAGACACTTTTTAGTAACTCAACATTTTTAATTAAACCAAACTTTTGCAGATAAAGTTTCAGCAAAAACTGTCCAAAGTTCCTCCGATAATATTAATGCTTACTATCAAAATATAAATTGATCAACTTACTATACCTACTATAATTAGCATCAACATTATCTCAACGTAATAAATAAACTACCCACAACAAACTTCATTAGCCGGTAGCTGTGAAATTATACAAAACATACAAAGCAAAGTATACGGTACATTACAATGACGTTAAAACAATGATAAATATTATTATCCGAGTGTAATCTAGTTAGGTAATAGAGGCGTGACGTCACCACGTACCTACCAACGTATCAAACAAATCGTGAATTGACATAAAAAATTACATACGTAAGTATACATTTCGCAGTAAATATTCTACATGTTATTTTTTAGCTAGTTTCAATTTGTGCTTACTAGCTTTGCTCCGCGGTTTTACCCGCATTGCTTAGCTCGTAGTAGTAATAATATAATATGAATTTTATAAATGGGCTATCTAACAGTAAATAATTTTTCAAATCGGACTCGTAGTTTCTGGGATAATGGCATTCAACCAAAAAAAAACGATGTGTGGCACTCGGGGACTGCCGCGGTAAAGCTATTGCATGCTATGCGTCGGAGTGGGGAGCGTGAGGTTTTTTCGTTACGTAATTTCTCGATTCGGTCCCCGCGCTCAAGGCCCGCGATAGAAGCTATGCAATGCAATAGCGTAAAAAAAAAACTCTTCAGCTTTAATTAAAAACAGGCTGGGCAAGGGCGATAGGCTAGTATAGCATAACCATAAAAGCTCAAAAACTCTTGGCTAAACTTTCTCCGCCCCCACCATAGAAAGATAAAGTGCGTACGTGATTCATAACACGAAGTTATAGTCTTGATGTTTATTAAAGTTCGTATTAGAATGTTTGCTCAGAGTAGCCAGGTTTTTTCTATGTAGATATTTAACTCACTTTTAAAATCCATACTAATATTATAAATGCGAAAGTAACTCTGTCTGTCTGTCTGTTACTCAATCACGCCTAAACTACTTAACCAATTTGCATGAAATTTGGTATGGAGATATTTTGATACCCGAGAAAGGACATAGGCTACCTTTTATTGCGAAATATGTACCATGGACGAAGCCGGGGCGGACCACTAGTCTTAATATATATTATAAAGGCGAAAGTTTGTAAGTATGGATGTATGGATGTATGGATGTTTGTTACTATTTCACGTAAAAACTACTGAACCGATTACAATGAAATTTAGCACACATATAGAGGGTAACTTGGATTAACACATAGGATAGTTTTTATCCCGGAAATCCCACGGTAACGGGAACTATGCGGGTTTTCCTTTGCAAACGCGGGCGAAGCCGCGGACGGAAATCTAGTTATTTATAAAATTGAGAATTAAATGTTGAATAGGGACTGCCGAGCGATAACGTTTGATGTTTTTGAAGCGAAGTTCAAAAGCGTATCATTTAAAATACAAACGTCAGTAAATTTGCAAAAATCAAACAAAAGCATTTTAAAAGCAAACATTGCAATAATTAAATATCTTAAAATTTAAAGCTTTGCATAATTCCCAAGCTCCTGAGTTAAACCATCTCCAATTATATATTGCATCACAACAGAGTACCTACATAGGTCAAATTTTTATATTGAATCCGTTTTCTTCAATAGATAAACTCAAACTCAAACATTTAACGACGCGGTTGGCGCAGTGGTAAATTAACTGCCTACTGAGCCGACGGTCCCGGGTTCGATCCCCGGTCAGGGCAAATATTTGTGTGATGAACTCAATTATTTGTTCTTGGGTCTGGGTGTTATTATCTATATATGTACCTATTTATTAAATATTATATTTATCGTCGCCTAGTACCCACAACACAAGCCTTAATTGAGCTTACTGTGGGACTAGGTCGATTTGTGTAATAATGTCCTATAATATTTATTTATTTTATTTATTCAATTAGACTACTTTTAGTAGCACTTTCGAATCGTCATTAGGTACATAAGTATTTTTAACATTTACCACCGATTCGGAAAGCAGTATCTATGGAGAAGAACCGGTAAGAAACTCCATAGTTGCTCTTTTAAAATCATGTCAATATTTAATTACATAATCTGTAACTTAAATCTAACTACATAATATATCATAATATGCCAAAGAACTGTCCAGTGGTTCCATATATTCCTTAATGCTATAATAGGCTCTCTGAACTACATTTCTACATAAGTTTTAAATTTAGCACTAACAAATTCTTTTTATCTTCTATACGTAAGCATCCATTCAATACAATCAAATCTGCGATAACTGTATTCATGACACGTCGCAAAGGTCAAAGGAAAACCCAGAGTCGAACGTGCTGTATTTTTCTATTGAACTGTATGGAAACTTGGTAATAAACATTTTTAACCTGAGATGAACTTTGTTTTTTTTTTTTTTCTTTGTTATAAGAACCTTACTCTGTAATTGGTCAGTTATTAGAGCTCCTATTACATTGATAACGAGAATTTATCTAATCAAATCCATTATCTATGGAAGATGAATATTTTAGATAAAATTTAACTAATCTGAAATGAATCAATATGAAAGAAAATAGAACTGTGTCACATAAATAGTATAAACATGAATCATAGATAGCCCTTTAACATTTTCATGAATGAAAACCTATAAATTTATCAACATATTGAGTCATCATATCACGTGACAAAAATTCAAGAAACATTTAGGGACCAACTCATAAATATCTAGTACCTATAAATACGCCAATTCCGCAGGCACGATGTGAATCAGTAATAAGAAACATTTTATCCGTCACGTAAAAAACTTTATTCTGTACGTCAATAAAGAGATGCGATAAGCAAACGCGTAAAAGATAGCCTGATATGAAGTGAAAACAAGATTTGATGATTAAAAAAAGGTATAAATATACTCAATTTGGTTAATTTTTCCTTGACTTTTTTTACGGGTTGTTACAATTGGTCTATATTTTCCCAACTACTCCTGGGAAACTTCTAGCTTGCAGTTTAGCATTGACGTCACATACGTCAAATGTTTTAGATTCAAATGAAGAGTACGTTGGGTGCAGCCGATAAGACAAGAAGAAGAATATGTCCTAATATAGTAGAAGGCCACCTCTGGGAAATTGTCAAATGAATTAAAATTCCTCTACAAGAAAACAAAAGAATGCACCAATAACTCATTGACTTGCTCATCCACGAGGAAGTTTTTTGCATACTATACACAACTGTCCTTTTGTCAACGGAATGCAGATCTCGTGATGCTATTCGAGGAATCATTTAAAAAATTCATCCGCAATCATTCCTTGTGTGACACGAAGACGAAAATAATTGCAACCTTGAAAATATTGTAAACACCGTCATAACACAAATGTAATTAAAAAATTCAAACTAGATAAAATCTGGAGCCATAAAACATTTATGTGTCTGCCATTTCATATTATGCTCGATATGAAATGTGTCATTAAACCCACATTATTATGAGCATATTGTGTAACATCTAAACGTTGCAACCGTAATAATACCGCAATGAAACTATCTACGTGTTTTATGAATACTTTAATATTACGTAGTTTGTAATTCTATCAATTTGGGTGTATTTACGATACTTTGCAATGTAAACAATGGCATACATAAAGCGATACAGCTTTGGGCATATGCCCGAGATATTGGCAGGAGTTGGAATGAACGCCAATAACTTGGCTGAAATATTAGCTGGTCAGATTTTGTTTTCTATCTGTTTTGCATTATACGATCTTTGTTTTAGATCAACTGACGAAACAAGAAGCATACAGTATTAGCAAATATTATGAACCTAAACATATCAGAACTAAATATTTGAGACTCAATCGACCAGCTACTTGCATAATAAAGTTCAGATATAAGCCTTGTTTACAGGGTACAGTATTATAAGGTATTAAGCAGAACAAAGACTTTGTTGGCTTCTGGCTGAAAATGTGAAAATATGTTTGCCACATTTATTTAATCATCACAGTACAACTTAAGATAGCATACATTAAACAATGTATACGTAAATAATTGGATCTGCATATATAATATATTCGCTGCATTAGTTGAACAATAAAGCCCTAGTAGCTTCTTCCTACACATTTATATTTTATTTTATCACTGCTACTGCCAAATATCGCATAGCACATTAAATTTGAAAAGGCATCTCAGTCACAAAGCTCATAATAATGAAATGTATCATCCCAGAACGCGTGGCATCCAAATCAAAATGTATCGAGCAAAACAAATTCCAAAATCATTAGACAAAGCGTGAATAAACATATTGGCAAAGTTTATGAAATAGCAATTCGAGCGGACTACGCCAATATGTTGGCTACACTCCCGCACTAAAGCTGCCTGAGCTATAATTAATCATAAGGAAGTGAAATATTTTAGATTCAATCTGTATCGTAAACAATACCAGAGTATATTTGAACCGAACGAATGAAGAATTGACTTTGGACCGGACGAAGGTCAAACGCTGGATACTGAAGACAAAATTTAAAAACATGGTAAATGTATAACGTTAGCAAATGTTTAAATTCTACACCGAAAAGTTCTCCAAACCTTTGTTTACGGTAAACGACCTTTCCCTTTGTGGAGAAACACAATAACAATACTGTAATTAAATCACTGTTCCATAAAATGAAATTACTATACTAAAATACAGTTATTAAAATGAAGTTAATTGTGTTTAACTTTTTGGGACCGTAAATTTCATAATGTCCGTATAAAATGCGTTGAATTACTCATGTAAGTCTTGGCATTGGAAAAAAACAAATTGAAGATAATTACATCCAGAAAATATCATATAAAAATATCACGAAAACAACAACTTCCAAACAACCCTTGACAATACGGTAAGAATACTACATAATTAAGTCGTAAAATTTATACATACCTTCGTAAAATGTTACTACGTTATAGATAAGAAGAAAAAGTAAATAAAAATTGAATCATATGATTACAAGGAAAATGAGAAATTCTTCGTAATACAACTACCGGAGAATACAATAACGATAATGATTACGAATACAAATCACTTTTCAAGAATTAGCGCAATTATAGTATACTTTTATGATTGAGTCACACCACGATATCAATATTTTCCTTGAAGAGGATTTAGGAAGCTATCAATGTCTTTAATTCATGAACGCGATTCGTCATTGTTGCTGTTGATTGTGGACATTAAATTGAACCGTTATTAGATGACCAAACCACCGAGATTGTACCGATTTTGATATATTTTGTTGCACATGGTCACCATTACCATATTCTGACTACTATATATATACATCGTAACTGTATATATTATACGTGAAGGAGACCCTACAAGCATCGTTCAGTTAACAATTTCAACGTTATTGCCAACTGAGTTACACAGTGCCAAAATTTCAAGATGCCAGCAAGCAATACAGAAGCAGAACTGATTATTCTTAATATAGCCCGAGAAAAGTTAAAAAATTGTATTTTACAAGGAATTTTATAAAATAGCAGCATAAAGCACTAGTTAACAGTGACACGTTACTAAGCAAGATTTGTATTGAGATGAGGGGAAGTCCCAAGAAGGCACAAAATGATATGAGTGAGAGATAAGTGTTGACGATTGATTGATAAAATAAGGAAGAAAACACATCTTGTGCCCCCCCTATTGTGATAAGGGCCAAAGGACGTTAATTGAACAGTACAAACAATGCGTTAATCAAGGGCCGTCAATCATACACGCAGTACTGCAATCCGCGGTCCGAACGTGCGCTCGTAACCCCATCTTTGATGTACCCGTTTCGTTCACTGTTTACAGTAGGGTTGCCGCGTGGGTATTGTTGTGCAACAGCGACGTTACCAAAATAAATGACTTTGAAATGGAATGAATATGAGAAAATACATTGCAATTTAAAATGTTTCACTCGCAATTGTAACAAGTTAGATTTGGCACAAAGTTCCACGTACGTGCTGTTTTTTTTTGTATTTTTCGTGAGTAATGTTTAATTTCAATGTAATGCAATTGGAATAGTAATTCTGAATAAATTTGCGATTAAAATACTAGTATATGAATAAGAATTTTCGTATGTTAAAATATACTGTTATCGATGGAAAATATCAATAGGCATATTTTCTTCTAGAAACGAGGGATAATTTCTGTGCCTCCAGTGAATAAGGGAGTAAGACGAGTTATTCCCTTTGGTTTTTATTGCACCATTGGATTCAGCTCGTCAAAATACACAATATATCAAAAGGTCATATCTCTAGCTGCATCCTAACCCAGTTTTTCGAATGACCCAAACGGTATAAGTAGGGTGTGATAAACGGTATAAGTTACCTTATCCATCATTTTAGGCAATCGCAAAGGAACTATTCGTCTCGAGTCAAAATAACCCACGAACACAAAGACATATGTGTAGTTATACTTTTTGAATAAAGACTTAATTCATTTTGTTCCATCCGTGCTTAACACTATTTTAGTATAAACGCAGTTGTGTCATTTTTCTAACATGAGCATAAAGGAACAACTCTTAGTGTCATTGGTTCAAGTGACGACATGAGACAGTTTTGCATTAATGCCGTGTTACTATTGGTCTATTTGAATACTGCACGGAAACAACGGACACTATTCCTTTTTGCTTAATAATATTTTTCAATCTTTTTTTATTTATCAGTTAACTTGGGATACTAATAATATTTCTATGGAAATTAACTATTTTTTGCAATAGATATTAAAAATACAGTTTTAATTAACACATTAAGTGCTAATATACTCTTTGTTTATATAAATACAGAACGATAGTTGAATCATCTAAAAAAAGCCAACAAAAATGTTAAACTTATATTTTCTTCTTATATTTGGGTAAGTTTTATAAAAAATAACTAGTTTTTAATCTTTTTTTTAAATTTAATCTAACTAAAATAATACTATAATATTATAGTCGCATAGAAAATTTTTTTATAACCGGTCTTGACAATTATTATGAATATTGTACTCTCATATAGCGTTTTAGCCACTGTAATTTGGTGATTTGCCTTTTTTATAGGAAAAAAAATCCGCAATATCGATACTTTTTTGGCCCTGCATTATCGTTAACATATTATCGATACTCTGGTACCACATATTTTGAAAAAATTGGGATATTGTCAAAATTCTAGTCTTGTATTTGTCAAGATACTCCAAAGTGCGTGTCACTTGCACTCGTATTTGCATCCAAGGCACCTTCAAATGTGTGCTTAATTTTTTCATAAAATCTTTGCGGCTCATTGTATTTTTGATATTATATGATATACTTAGAAATTTATGAAATTCCATATTTGCCTTAAAATATCGCCACTATAACTTTCCCTGTAAGGTAACTGAACATACAGGAATATGGTTTTCGAGCTTCTCTTATCTCTTTATAGTGCTTGTATCCTCAATGTATAACCACCATGACATACATATTCGGTTTTTCTCCGGACAACATCTTTAGCTACTTAATCCTCTTGCTTGGAGTCCAGCGGAAGACAATAATCGTCATTTACTAAAATTGAAGGTTTTTCGTCCTAGTATTAAAGTTTTCTGGATCCTATTTTACACTCAATATAATGTATATAATACTCTATCATGTAAAACGTGACTTGGAAAAAAAATATTCATATAATCATCTTCATCACAAAATAAAAAATTTGAAACAATCGTAAAAAATACGAAAAGCCCAATTATACGTCAAAATGACGTACAACATCCTCTTTACTATAAAATGGCGGAATTTACCGGGATGAACCAACTATGTACTGCTAGGTCTCGACGGCTAATGAGTTGGTTCTGGATTTCGAAGCGATTCGATGGTAAATATAGAAAAGACAAAGATATTTCGCCGCGGTGTACCTACGTCAAATTTACGTAGATTGGACTTCTAGGGTTAAATGCATATAAACACCTAAATGTGATTTTGTTTTTATTATATCTAATAACGATAAAAATCCGTTGATTTTATTCGTTTTTCAAGCTACGTGCATGGTTGTTCCACTAAAAGGCCTCAATTGAGTCATAAAGTACACAAATTTCAAGCATAATAAGTCGCATCATTTCTATAAAACCAAAGCTGACAATAATATAAGTCGTGTTATGTGATTATGAACATAGTGCATTAGGGCATAAGTCGTTATATTGCAAAGAGCAAAAAAAAAATTATGTGAATACATTGAGTTATTCCATGAAGTACTCGTTCATAAGGCCACAACTACAAAAAAACACGAAAAAAGTATATTTATGGGGTTGTTACAATATCTGTTCATATGTAAAACTAAAGTCTAACATCATATCTTACCCATAAAAGCTTAAAAATTTGAAGTTATAAAGATTTAGTATTGATATATAGTTTTTTGTCTCTCCTGAAAAGTGCTGTTTTTGAGTTATTCCCTTATTCACTGGAGGCACAGATTTATAGGCAATAAAATTGCAATTAAATCAAATATCGCCAACCCTAGCCCACGCGATTGGAATTCTCTTTAGATTCGGTTCAATCCAAGGCCACCGACGACTGTTTTATCGAAACATCACGTGATTTGTTGCAATGCTTTCTTTATTTTTAGTTCTGCTATTTACTTTATTAACGGCTCAAGAAATTACGCCAGACTGACCCAATTCATCACGATTTACGTATCAGATAGATATTTAAGCCGGGAATAACGATTATTTTTCGCATGCTTTATTTTTGGCATGCTTTAAACATTTCCATTGAATACGGCCGAATCAATATTTGTTTTGCAAGCTTATATAAAAATGTCTGTGTGTTTATTAATATCTTCCATTCGTTTATTTCCAACTGTATCTTCCATTTGAACAATGTTTCAGTACATCATGTTCATTAGTTAAAGTTTGAGATCAAATATTTAGGAACAGATGATAAAATAACAGTTTTATTAATGTCGGGTTATGCGTAGATTGTATATTACTTAATGTTCATAAAGTCATAATAACAACAAATACATAATATTATGCTTAGATTACAAAATAAAGTACAGATGGAGCATGACAACCGCCCGTCGCCCTTGTCAAAGAAAATACGAAATCAAAAACAAATACGTCGCTGCACCAGTGCTATAGCG
Organism: Colias croceus; assembly: GCF_905220415.1. Taxonomy (NCBI): domain Eukaryota; kingdom Metazoa; phylum Arthropoda; class Insecta; order Lepidoptera; family Pieridae; genus Colias; species Colias croceus. Next base: position 1,965,474 of record NC_059539.1, on the reverse strand, counting down.
CATAAAGTGTCATGCAATACGTCAAAAAGGGTTTGCAATTTTAGTAAAAAAATGCCGTCTTGTGATAATAAAACGCTGTAAAATTTGTTCCCGAAAACAAAAAAAAAGATAAAACATCGTTGCACAGGTTTTCTGTAGATTATTTGGCTGATTTATTTCTTTAATACGAATAATAATTTTACAGATATGAATGAATACAAAACTTCAACGTATGCTGCCAGTATTTTGAAAATGAATTTGCCATTTTTATTGGTAAAACGGTAAAATGGTTAAAAGATCTTCAGGGTAATGCTGTTGGATTTTTCGATCGTGAATGTGATTATTTGTATAGTGCACTAAAGGTTCATGATAATTATTAGATTATTTTAATAAGCACAATACATTATTTTGTTACTTTTATAAAGCTTAAAAACGTCATAGTCGTTTTCGCTAGCGATTTAATTTATGTGAACTCCATGATGGATATGATGAAAATAAAATGTCCCGTATTCTCGACTAAAAACTACCGCTATTCGTATTCATATATTATGAAAAATAAAAAATAATATAATTATATAATAATTATTATAGTTAATATTGAAACTTTTTTTATGTAATTTATTTAATAAAAAATTGAATACAATTATTTTGTCCATATATAACTTTAGTAGGCAGGTACTTTATGTTATAAAAGAATTTAAATAAAAATTAAAACTTGACTTCTCATTTATGTATATAGCCTACGTCACTACCGCCACTAACATAATAATTCAGATCATTGCAATGAAACCTCACAACTCAAAATCGGTCCAACGGTTTATACTGCAGGGCGTGTTATTATACATACATCCATAAACTCGAAAAACATAACCCTCTTTTTTCCGTAGTCGGGAAAAAATTTGGGAAATTTTTCAATATCTGGCAACATTACACGCACACAGAAGCACCGTGTACGTACAGTGCAGCGGCGAAATGACAGCACACATAGCTTTATTGAAAATGACGATAAATTATTCGGTTTAGTTCGGCAACGCTCCATCTGTCTTTTATTTTGTAATCTAAGATATTATGTTACTTGCTGCATATTTCCCACGAGACGTCAAATTCATTTTAAATACAAAACTGATTTATTTCTATTTATAGGAACACAATCTCGCATCCAACTAAAACAATAGTTCCATCACATTAGTATTCAGTACAGATTCTGAAGCCGGTCGCAATTCCACCCCTGAAATCCAGCAGAGTATTACAGAGTGAGATTAAAACTGTCGACTCAAACTCGGTTGGGCGGAGGTCGTGACCTACATCGATGTAACGACCCGGGGGACTAGCGACACGAAATGAAAAGCAATCGTTCTAGAGAAGAGCCCCCGTACCATGATGTATAAAAATCAGTATCATTTTCAGCGTGCAAAAATGGCAGAGTCGAAAAACAATCGTTCCGGAGAAGAGCTCCCGTGCATATCTTAAAACCATATTATACCCAGAATGGAAAAATTATAAGACCTCCTAATTATACAGGTCATCCAGCGCCTTCTCTTCTCCACAATGGAAATAATGCTGCTATAACAGATCATGGTCCTGAACAACGAGAGGCCCAGCTACCCCATAATTCAAATCATTCGAACATCATTGTAGACTTCATTTCACGATTTGTTTATGATTTCAGAGGTAATGATGAAATGCTTTCAGTTAAGAAAATAGGTTAACATTTGTAGATTATGTACCGTTAAAATGAACTGAATCAATAAACAAATTCCCATATTTTCAATGAATAATGTGCCTTAACTTCAGATACGGCAAGATCGAAATAACTTTACGTACTTATAAGCCACATAACACTAGGTAAAAATGATATTTTCCACCGTATAAAGTATCGTACAATATCGCTATATCAAACCAGTTTAACCACAAAGCCTCTTATACCTAACAAAATCTGTTTACAAAAGGATCAAGGGTGTCTTCGATACTTTTCCAACGGCAAATATACCTTTGTATATACTTTGAAATCCTTTTCGTACAACAGCCTCAGGCCATTCAGGTCTAAATCGCTTGGATCGGGTCAACGAAGGTTACACCCTCGACCTTTTCAGAGAAGGTGTAATCCGAAAGATTCAACTTTGGAGAGCTCAATAAACGGATAAAGTGTTTTTCTAACTCGGGAGAAAATAGCATTTGAAGTGTTCCGAAGTATCTGTAATAACGACCTGTAGGGTTGGCTTTGTTATTGTTATCTTTAGGGCCGATTTTTCAATCCTTGGTTAAAATTTATCCGTCCAATAAAGTATTATACGAACATTTTAAAATTTCACCTGTAAACTGTCAAATAGGACAATTAGAATACATTTTTGAAATGGTAGTTTAATACGGTATTCGATGAATAAGTTTTAACCAACGATTGAAAAATCAGCCCTTAGAGATATTCGTAAAATAAATTTTATCGGTAAAGATAATAAAATTGGTAGTGAATATAAAAACATTTGCGGACACTAAAGCTTATACTGTTGAATACGGACATGACAATATCGTAAAAAAGCTGCAAACAAGTCCTTGAAATACAAATCGCTACAACGAAAACTCATGACCGAACAAAAAACACGACAAAAACAGTGCCTGCTTTCTTGATAACTTTTTGCGATGTCTATTTGATACGATAGCCGTTTTTACATTGTTACTGTGGCAGTTTTAAAAAGCAACGATGTAGAAAAAACTCACAGAGAACAACAAAAAACTATTGTTTTTAAAAGAATACAAGAGTTATAGTGTGGAATAGGTTATAAGCAAAGAAAACGTTTTAGATGTTCTCCGGGAATAGTGTAGTTTTTGTAACTATTTCGATTTTCAAAACAAAATCAAGATACATTTCACAAATCGTGCTTTAGGATGACATCATCTAAGAAGGTACTACGCGTAACATTAACAGTTGAAATAGTTATAGTATCTCTACCCCAAGCACTAACGCTCCTCGCTCTATTACCAAACACGTAAGCGTTTAATAAAGCCGACAATTACCGCGTCACCGTTTACGGCTGTCTCATATAGGCTAGAATTATGTCATACGACACCACAAGACGTCGTCCCTGACGGATAATATGAGTTTATTACAGCTAGAAACGAGAACATGGGCGAGGCGTGTATTGATCATGTAACAACATTCGCCCTAGTGGGTCACAAGTGCTGTGCGATGAAACAATAAGCGATATTGTTAACTTCAACTCTAACGAGAACACTCCCAATGCATCAACTTTGACAACAATTGCAAACCAATCTATAAATAATTTTGAAATCCTGGGAAATATAACAGCAGAAACCGTAGCTCAACTCATAATAGTTCAAACGGAACAAAGGAAATTTTACTACGATAAAACCTAGAAGCTTGAACAACTAAAAAGGCATGCACGTAAAGCCCATTACAGTAAATATCGGAACTAAAGCTATTAGAGAAAATATAATATCGTTATCGAACTTTGTATCAACACGAAACAAGTCTAGAACCGTAAAAAATATAAAACGAAGGTAAATTCAGACTGAGGTTATGTTGTAACACACGCAAACGTTTCTCCTGTCTACGCTGAGTGAATACCTTAGAGGGTGAATAAATTAAAACAAGACGTTTTATCTTGATTAATTTACCTTATGCATTTTAACACAATGACTGCATTACTCAAAATTACGTAAGACGAAATGTTGACCCAAAATAATAATAAGAGTGAGCAAAGACTAAATAACCGTTACAAAAGCTGCAGCTAAATCGCAAAAAGCATAAACACTGCGTAATAATATAGGGCTCGAAGATAAAAACAATAATAAAGGGAGACTCAAGGACGGAACCGGGGAGGAGGTACGTGACATGGATGTAATCAAGCATTCGGCTTATTTCGCGAATAATAAACTAAAACAGGAAGCCAAGCGGTCGTGCCCCAGCGCGCACGAGCAAATTTTACATAATGGCTATTCAAGCTTTTTGTGAAGCCCTTTAACCTTTTAGTCGTGAATGGATTAGGTTTCCATTCAGTCGTTTAATTGAATTATACTTTAGGACTTACCAGGTGAGCTTTTGAGTGCTATAGTAATTTTAAATACTAAATCTACTACAGCGTATATGAACTTTATTTTTATGGTTATCATTGTCGTTTTAAATATTTTATTTACTAGTGCAGGTTTTCAGGAAAAAATTGCAAAAAATCGAATGATTCATCATCAAACTGGTGTTCTTTCGTTGAATTCGTAAACAACGCCCAACAATATAAAAAGATCACGGGGCAGTCGATGCTTGTAAATACGTGGTACTGGCATACAGCCAACCACTAAAACGGTGTAGGCCCCTGTTTATATCAGAATACCGTTAAAAAGCGACATTTTTTTTAAACACGTGTAATGTTTTTTGATATATATTTGTATGTACCTGTAATCGTTACCTATTTCGAACGTTATGTTTAGTTGAAATTAAAAATTGTAGTGTTCATCGTTCTCTTCATGAAGTCTTTGCATTGCTTTATTATCGTATATAGTAAGTAGTATTAATGCAATCATAGTTTTAAAAGTATCCCTTTAGGTATCTTCCTCTTTTCCTTCTATTTCTGCCCAATATATCTCCAACTTCAAAGACAATTTTTTCCTCCTATACATTCCCAGTTTTGAGTCTACCCACCCAAACTACACGCTGTATACTTTGATGTATAGCGAACTCTTGACTGTGATCCAGTTGAAACTGGCGATACTGATAATGAACACACAGTGTCACGGCCACGCGCCTCGGATTATTTGAACATAATCTGTGTGACATTGACGCGACCAGCTGCGGCAACGGAATGTATTGTGGCCAATATCGCTTGTTTTCATTGCCCGGTGAAAGATTTAGCAGCGACGCTGATAACAAATAGCTTTGTTTGTTATTCAACAAGCTTATTAAAACGGCGTCTACATTTGCTCTGTTTATTTACCATGACGTGTGAGCTTTTAATTTGATGTATCGATCAAAACAATAGAAACTAAAAGAGCATTAACAAACCATTATCACTTAGATTGCCATCTCATCTAAAACCATATACATCCTCATTAATTCATACCATGAGACATCTAATACAAAGCTTTTTCTCTTGGGAACCAACATTAAATTAGGTTAGCGAGAACATTGAAGGAAATTGTCACTTATTCATCCGGCGGTTGAATTCATCGCGCTAGCTACGTACATCATCAATTGATGTGTATTTCTAAGCAAATATAATGGAGTTCTCACATCGACAGGTGCATTACCGAACTTGACGTCATAAACCGCTCTGATTTAATAACCGGGAGTGTACAATATCGTTGCAAAAATAACCATGTGCCATATTGGTCGCATTCCAGACAATCATACGAACGTGATTCTAAAAGTGCGACGTACGAAATTGACATAACGACGGACGCGATGCAAATCTGTGGCGTGTCGACGTCAAGAATTAACGATGGCATTTGTTAGATAAGCATCTTTATTTCAAGGTAGGAGAGTTCAAATCAGCTTCCAAGATGATTGTCAGGGCAGGATAGCTCAAACGGGCTATAGGGGATCGTATTGCAAAGGATTAAGGTACGAAACAGTTCAGAGGTGTAAGTAATGGCGATGATATAGTGAATACAGACAAGCGGAGCAATTTGTCTATTGCTGGTTCAATTATCGCCCCCCGCACTCATTACGGAATTAAGGCGAGTGTCTGTAAATTTTGTGACGCCTCTGCAATTTGCGTGAATTGAGAGGATGCCATGTAACCGGTTGTTACCTGCCATATACCGATCTTGTTCAATTAAATTATTGCTGTTTACAACTTAAAGGAAATTACACTGAATACTATGACTAACTGATAATATGTATCAATCTCAAATATGCAAATAAAGTTCAATTTATAAAGTACAGTTTCACATTACAGTATGATAAGAGCTAACAAACGCAGTTCAGAAGTTGATGATGTTTTAGATCATACAAAAAGTACAACACACTGCTACCGAAATATAAATTCAACTCATCGCTCAAACACAAAATAAATAGTGAATGATATTTTATGAAAGCCCATAACTCTGGAACAAGCAATAAAGCCGAATGGCAGGCCACTAATAAATTGGACCGCGGCAATAAAATTAACGGCATCTATTCAACACGTCACTGCCATGCACCAGCTTGTGGAAATGTGACGTTCATCTCATTTAACTAATGGAACTAATTTCATTTCAGTTAACGAGGTATTTTGATTAAACAATTAGCTACGAATCTATAAAATGCGAAACTGTCTTATCTGTTGCCCTTTCACGGCTTAACCGATTTAAATGAAATTTTGAAACGAAAATTGTTGACGAACCAGCATGGAACAAAATCAACCTCCAAAGAGTTGAGATAAGTTATGATTGTTCTTACTGGTCTCTAATCGAAGTGGAAAATCAATAATATCAATGTAAGTAGAAAACACTTTATCTAATGGTTGGTTTGATTTCTTTTAACAGTATGATCAAAAACGAATCATAAAGTGTGATAAGATAATTTATTTTTATAAAATTGATTTAGTCTCATTTACAATTATTTATTTATTTATTTATTTATTTCTGATTCCTTACAGCTATTCATACAATAATTACATAATAATAGAACAATACGCCAATAAAAAGGAATTCCGTTAATAGAATTATTATAAAAACATATTGTGACAAGGAAAATCGAGTAAGAAAGTAAGAGGAAAAGATATACGTTAAAATAATAATTAACAAAAGACTCTTGTGATGAGTGTAGGTGTAGTAATGGTGTGTAATGGGTGTGTAGCACAGAGCATATAATGGAGGTTTGAAAACCTCCTTTATCTGTTCTGTGGTGTGTAGTCTGTTGTGAGTGAGTGAGTGAGTGACTGACTGATTGACTGAGAGTATGTATGTATAAATTTAAGTAACTAAAAATTAAGTACTGAAACTAGTTATTATTATTAATTATTGGAAAAAGTGATTGCTTTTTTAAAATTTGAGCGAGATGTCTTAAATATGTCCACATTAGAAAATTTCTTATTATATATATCTGGCAAGCGGAAAAGAGCTGAGTGTTGCAGATGCCTGGTTGATGCAAGCGGTACTCTGAATAAGTGTGTGTGTCTAGTGCGGAGCGATGGCGCCTGAATAGATATATTGCTGAGAATATTCGGGCAGTCCAACTTATTGTTTATAATGTCATTATGTAGAAAAATACAAAAATAACCCCCATGTCGATTTCAATAACCATTGCCACTATATATTCAAGTTTATCGAACGGATAACAATTTTATAACTTTTATCAGGTGCTTAATTTAAAAGCAATGATAATATTGATCCAAATTTACAACCATGCAATGCAAATACAATATATGGCATATTTGTGACTTCGATATTTGCATTGATAACAATTACTCAATTACATTTTTGATATCACTACGTTGGGAATAGAGAAATAAATTTTGAATTTAAAAGTACATTTTCAGCCAATCGATACAATTTAACTGTAGCTTAATCCGATACAAACGTAAAAAGTAAAATAACAAACATAAATTCATACAATGATAATGAAAAAATACACACGTTTTTTTATTTTTTTCTCGGACCTTAGGTATCTTTAAAAAATTAAATAGGATATCAACGAATAAATTTCAATTTACGGAAGCGACAACGTCTAAAGTCTAAACCTATACCGGTTCTAACTTCTAAGTAGATTTATTTAGTTCTTTAAAAGTTACAATAAAATTTATTAATCCAAGCATAAGTGTAGCAGAGTAGAATAAATGAATATTCATGTTCCAGGCATAATTGCAACACGCATCTACATCTTTATCATGTTCATCATCTCTAATCTATAAATTCTCCGATACCAAATTTCACCTAAATTGACAACACCACTAACCTGGCATGAAGTGCAGCAGAGCAGCCGTGATGGGATACAGGCTGGGGCTGTAGGTGATGTCCGGGCACGCGTAGCCCAGCACGGACACCACGCGGTCGGCAACCGCGCGGCCCTTGCGCGTCAGGTGGTAGCCGAGACAGTGCGTCGCCTCGACAAACGGCGGCAGCATGATCGGCTTGTCCGGCAGCTCCACTGTGCCGAACACCTAGAACAAAAAACATGGGATTATAGAACTTGGCTCAAAAATTTTAATTAACAAAGACGAGTACCTACTGTTGACATCAATGCACATTTCAAAAATGAAATTATAGTTTATAATATAATCTAGGATTAAAATAAAATCATAATAATAATTAATTAAAGAACATGTTTTGTGTAAGGGGGAGAAAACAAAAATATAATTAAATCTCTAGTTTTAAATCAATTGAAAAATATAATAAATATGCCAATTAGCCTTAGCAGTTATCCTATTAAAGTAAGCCCTTTGCCGTTTATGTGAGTGCCCATGTTTAATTTATTGCTTCATAATACTATTCTTTACTTCATTGCAGACTGCAGCGTTTTAAAAATAAAATTTGCTTTAGCATAAAAGCGTAGGCATTATAGAAAACTTTTAATACGTACTATCGGAAAATGAAAGCCAGCAAGTTCTATTCATAGCTATGAATTTCTATAGAAATAATACGGAATTACTAAACTATCAATGCTATCGCTGAATCGCTGTATTCAAGTGGGATTATCTCCTCAATAGAGAAATCTAGCTTCGAATCTCAACCACTTCTTATATGACTGTATAATTTACATCTACACTCTTAGCAACAAAGTAATATAATACTAGTTCTATATCATTTCCCTTTCGTATGAATTACTTAATCAGACCATAGTTAGACAGAAATATCTAAGTCACTTCCCATGTAATCACACTTGGCTAAGTATGTCGCCAAGTCAGGAAACAAGATGGGGATTTAATTGATTGCGCGATACTAATTTGTCCGGTATTTTTACGACTATCAACTCCTTTCAGTACGTAACTAATTATGAAAAAAAACGTGTAGGATAGGGCAATCCTATTTCAAATAGAGTCCTTAAAACTCGGATTCACATGACTTCTGCATTATTTTTCCTGATCACAAATAAAAGGCATATCACAACACAAAATAAAATGCCAAAATATATAAATTTTACCTGAAAATAAAATTTGTATTATGTTTCCTAAGACGTCCGTAGTCCATTATGAGAGAGTACATCGCCTTTTTCCCCGTGAAGTCGCTAGATGGTGCTAGTTTTAAGCCCGTCACGTGGTACTGCCGCCAGCGCCGCGAGTGGTGGGGACAAAACTCACCACAGTCCCAGCAAGCCACCAGAAATATCCTCATTGTTCGTCTCATAAATGATACGGTAGCAGTGGTGCAAAAATAACACCAGGAAGACCTTATCTGGACTACGGACGTCTTAGGAAACATAATACAAATTTTATTTTCAGGTAAAATTTATATATTATGTGTTCCGTTTGACGTCCGTAGTCCATTATGAGAGAGTTGTTTGTTATCTCCTGGTGGCTTGATAAATAAAACGCAACAATGTGATAGAGTAATGCCCCAAAAAGCTTATATATATCCTATAAACAAAGTATATAATGTATAAAAACATGACTTTGATAATTATTGAAAATTTGTCTCAATACCAAAAATATAATGACGATATATAGATGTATAAAATACATCCATAAATATACTACAAGTCGATCTTATCAACATTTTAATCAGTATATGCATTTCAACCCGAGTAGGCTGAAAAATCTCGATTGTGAATACTAATGACTTCTATTTTGATTAGAATTAAATACACTACGACAATAATATAATAAAAGTTCCACCATGTGGCGGAAAGACATTCGTGGGATTCGAATTTATTATATTCTTTAAAAAATTTGTTTGTAAATTATAATGTTTATAAACATAATAATATCATCTCCAGTTTACTTTTGCAAGAATGTTTATGTTTATTAACTAGATATTTTTCGAAATAGATTGATGATGCTACTATAACTATGTAACATTACCCAGATTTCGACCTCGACTCGAAAAGAGCTCGCTTTACCCTGCCACCTATCACTTAAGATAGCCGCTGTAGCTGGTCTCACCGGATGCTGTGTAGTAATAAACAATTTAGTCAGAGAACCTCTTATGGATTGGAAATGTAAAGAAAAGTTCTTATGTGCCTTGAAACTGGATTCATATTTACATAATATGTGACGATAATTTAGCTAACTTGATTGCTAGTATGTGGAAGAATATGTTTTGGAGTCCAATGCGGAACGCAAGGTAAACGCGTCTTCACTATCGACCCATTGTTTGAATTGCAATGTAAACAGGAATAAATAGATAACACGTCCAAAAACTAATAACAGAAATCACAGTATAGTAGCTGCGCGTTAATAAATGCACACAATTTTTTATTTATTTTATTAATCACATAGTTAAATAATTATTTTTATTATGCTGATTTATTTTAAAAATATCTCGATAAGAGTTTTTGAATAACCTTCCTTGCCTTCCGGATTTGTAATTTTGAAAGATTTGTTCTAGCTAAGGAAATACCCTAAGGTAATGTTTGCTTAAATGATCAGATGAAATTTACAAACTGACTGATTTTATGTACATATAAGAATAGTGTACAAACCGTCAGTTATACATAGTCAGTGGTCACCAGCAGTCTATGTATGTTTCTACTTTTTAAGCTGTCCATCAAGGTGTACAACAGGTTGACCTATCCAAAATGAGCGAGACTTTCAGCTGTAGGTTCTGTATTTGAGTTGGATCTGAACCTGTGCGTGTTTGTCAGTGAACGATAAGACTTATCCTGATAGTAGCACGGCTCTAAGTCGTGTTTTACTTGAGATGACGTAAGCTGTTTGAGCTGTGATTAAAATTTATTTGTAGAATTCCCCTCTGAATGGAAATGTTTGTGTCGACTGTTCGAGCACGTTGCATTAGGAGCCGGCGCGATTGCGCGAGGATTCGGCTTCCTAGCTGTACAGCCCTAGAAGGTTGTGAAGTGTTCAAACGTTCAAACTAATAACTCTTGTCAAAGAGATTCCGTTCTGCCTTTGATTGAAATTTTTTCTTACTGCCTCGACTGTCAAGGTTAGGAAAGCTATTACTGCAAACATTTCAATTTCCATACCAACTTTTTTGACACTGGGTCCAAGGTCCTTTCATTCACTGCTTTGACTTTCCTGTGAATTGGATACGGCTGGTAGATATACTTGTTTTTAAAATGAAACTTTTATTACATCGTCTCAAACTCTTTGGTCTGTGTAGCGCATGTCGCGTGACGCACGATACGTACGATAATTATCGTACAAATGTCTATAGTGTGAAAAAAAAGTTTCACTTTTACCGTGGTTTCATAAAACCACACAACATTTTTACACTTACTTGCTTTTAAAAGATGTTTTTGAACTAGATCTTTAACAAGTGCGGCAGTTCAATCTTCCCCGGAGGGAAACAAAGGTTTCAAAGTTGATTAGCCCTAAGAGGCGTTCCTGTAGCGCTGTGGCGTGTGTCAGTACATCCTTCCCCGGAGGGTGATAAAATTTGCAACGATGACAAACCTTTATAGGCGTTCCTGTGGCGCTGCAGCGTGCGTAAGTGCATCCTACCCCTGAGGGTGATGAAGGTTTCAAAATGATAAGCCTGAGAGGCGGTCCTGTACCGCTGCAGCGTGCGCCACTGCATCCATCCCCGAAGGGTGATGGAGGTTGCAAAAATAATAATAATAAGCCCGTGGGGCGTTCGTGTAGCGCTGCAGCGTGCTCCCGTGCATCCTTACCCGGAGGGTGATAGCGGTTGCAAAAGTGATAAGCCTATGAGGCGTTTCTGTAGCGCTGCAGCGTGCGCCAGTGCATCCTTCCCCGGAGGGTGATGAAGGTTGCAAAGGTAATAAGCCCCGAGAGGCGTTCCCTTGGCGCTATAGCATGCGGCAGTGCATCCTTCCCCGGAGGGTGATGAAGGTTGCAAAGTTGAGAAACCCTAAGAGGTGGTGTGCCTGCTTGAGGGACCAACTGCCTGCTATTAAGCCTGTTTTTAGGCACTGACACTTTCAATTTATCGTTTCCATCGCCAATTTCCAATTTGCTTCCGTGCTCTAAGCCATTCGTAGAAAATCTTAAACGCTCGGGTGTCAAAATATATTCTATCGGATTGATATTCCAAAGTAGGTTAGAGACGAACATTATTTCGAATTGAGTTGAATTGCAATTCCAGAGTCTCTGCAAGCCAATCAATTGGCGATTTGTGCTGAACAATGAAACAAAATAACATATGTAAATTTTCCACATTTCTTGCAAAATAAATAATTTCATTTCTTTTCAATGTGGTGTACATGCTGTTCTGGTGAACGCAAATCATTGCCCATGTAGATCACCAAGTAAAGGCCACAGTCCCTTGGTTCTTCAGCAGTCCAGTTTGTGACTGTCGCAAACATTCTTTGTTTATGATGTATTTATAATATCGATATGGTATACAATAGTGGTACAAGGATATAGGAGGCGTCGATACGTACGGGTAGTCGATAGCCTCGCAATTGCAAATACAAAAAAAAAATTATAATTTTAAGTCGAATATGTCATGTCACAGTTAACAGTGGGTGTGAAATTGAAAATTACTTTGTATTTGCAGAACTTGCTTTTCTTAATTATAAAAAGGGGTGATTAACAATAGAGTCATGGTGTTCGATTGGCAAACCCCTGATTTTCAATAGTGGCTTGAATCTCCAAAGACATAAAATATGATGTCAGAGTTAAAGAATAAATAAATATCCTCATAAGTGAAAAGTTGAAAACTATGGCTGGTTTTCGAATTACATGGTATTCGAGGGTACGAGATTAATTTGAGCTTTTGTTTGTTGAAAATCTCTCCCCCCCCCTTTTTTATTCTTTTGGTGTTTCGCCCGATTCTAACTTTTCTATTGATGAATGATTTGAAACGACTTAAAAAGTCTATCTTAACGGTTATTGAATGTACTGGTAAAAACTGATTGTGACGAGTTTTAAACCAACTTATCAAATCCGCCTATCGGCATATGCCACTAATCATCTTAGTAAGTTAAAAATACATTCCACGGCGGGAGGAATTGTATATGAATTTAAACTTATAATAATTCCCTTCAAAGCATCTCTATTAATTCTTAAGTTTATTTGTATAGAGAATAGAAGTCGCATTTAAAATTTTTTAATTAAGTAGGCACAGAGTCACGGACTAATGTAATACGTCAGGCAAAAATTATTAATATATTTGTAAGAAATTCATAATAATTTACCTATTTCTATTGTGCATACAAGATATAGGCAACTACATTCTACTTGATTCGAATCGTATCAGATGAATTTTCTAATCTAACGAGATTAAGAATTCGTTTTTGATATTTACCCTCAATTCGGAAAAGGAAGGCACAATTCACATACATTTGTAATATCCGCGTAGCGAATACGATTCAAGGAGGAAAAAATCAAAAGATCGAAACACGTTTCGGATCTGCTTTCGGCAATTAATATACGTACTATCTTAAAACCGATATTTGTGAAAATGGATTATCTCGTGTAACATCCAGTAATAACCATTAACGTGTATTGAAAGCATCGTAAATCACGTATAATGTATTAATAACATGACTCACCATGTTGAGACAATATCTCAAACCTGCACACGAGCGGCTGAGCGCGCGCTGGCGGCTCCATACACTCTGCGGCTCCTCGTCGTCGCTGGACCCCGAACAAGTAGAACTCAGCTCGGAACACGTAGAAAGCGCGCTGATAAGACGCTCGACACGATTCGTTAGGCCCTTGGCCTGCGCTATAGACCTATGGTCGCGATGCCACGCTCGTGGTTGCAGATTTATACTTCAAATAAATCCAATTTTCGTTATTCGTTTGAAATAACGATAACGCAGGTAACACTTGAATATTCATTTCACTATGAAACGTAACGGACTTTTTATAAAACTATTTAAAAATAAAAAACTGAACTTTCTACTTCAATCTCGAAAGATCGTATAAAATTATTATTTAAATTTAAATTATGTATATATGTATTTTTAAAATACAGTATTTTAAAATTACATATAATCTAACGACTTGCGTACGGTTTGAAAAACGACGCAACAATGAGGATATTTCTGGTGGCTTGCTGGGACTGTGGTGAGTTTTGTCCCCACCACTCGCGGCGCTGGCGGCAGTACCACGTGACGGGCTTAAAACTAGCACCATCTAGCGACTTCACGGGGAAAAAGGCGATGTACTCTCTCATAATGGACTACGGACGTCAAACGGAACACATAATATCGATATCTCAATATTCGCATCCTCAATTATCGAGCAGTTTATAATTGGAGCGAGCTGGAACATTCCACAAAAGGATGTTATTGCAAAAATCATGTACCTACAACGCCTCAGTGCAAATTGATACAGTAAACACCTTTAAATCTCTTATCCAATCTGTCGACAATCGCGAGTCGTGATTATCCACTTTGCGGCAAGGCCAGGCAGACTGGACTGGTACAAATTACACCTTTCATATGGTATGGAATACTACATTGAATGCTCAATTTGTTCTTGTCTAAATAACGGATGGTGGTAAAATTTAGAGTTCAAGAGTGAAAAAAACGACGTGTGTCACTCGGGGACTGCCGCGGTAAAGCTATTGCATGCTATGCCTTCAAGCCACACCTGTGTCCGTCGAAGTGGGGAGCGTGAGGTTTTTTCGTTACGGAATTTCTCGATTCGGTCCCCGCGCTCAAGGCCCGCGATAGAAGCTATGCAATAGCTTAAAAATCGTATAAACATTTTAGTGATGACTCCACAGAGTTTGGATTCTAAGAGCAGTACAGAACCAAGAATAAGATAATAATATAATAATTGAATTCTCGATAAATTACTTACTTATTTTAGATAGTTTATCGCAAGTGAACATGAATCTTAGGTAAGATTCAAAATGTTGAAATCATAAGCTTAATGTAATAAACACAGAAAACTTCCTCAAAAATATATGCATGTAGGGATTTACAACATAATAACCATTTAGAACAACTCATATTATCTCAACACTAAAATATAGTACAATCCGTGACGTATTCATTCGTAACACCACGGCATTGTTCACCATATGCACGGCGTTGCGTATCTATGTATGTGACATTGTTATTATCTTATCACCATATAAGATAAGTAAGAACTGAAATATTCTCCCAAAATATATCCTAACCATCTTTATCGCAATCACCAGTTATGTTCAAACAAACTCGCTTGGATCAATATTTTCGTCGGTGGCGATAAGTATACATACTAATGGCTGAGGAAAATTTTAGCATTCATTAAATATTTGCTATTGAAACGGTCATTTAAAGGTATGCTGACTTCTTGTTCTTGATACACAAATTGTCCTCTATCTTGAACATGCTCGTTTAAACTTGACAAAGGTAATTATCGATATTGAAGGTTAACCAAAAAGGGGTGGTTCGTGTCCCACTGACCATTGCAAAACGGGTTCATCGAACGCTAATCTCGCGTTAGATAAGAGCATTGACAACTCCAACGTTGCCTCGAAGATTGAACGCGTTGCGTAAATCCAACGGAGCAACGACCGAGCCGCTGTTTGTAAATGCGGCGAATGATAAATAACGTGAATACGCACCAATAACAGTCCGTCAATGTGACAAAAATCCGAAAAGACCCGGTTCTCTGTTGGTGCCAGATCTAAAAATAACCATCAACAGTGCTCATGAATTCGCGAAGATAGTTCTCGGGAATAAGAATAACGATGAATGTAAATCAGGGATAATTTCAGCGTCCTTTCATTGTACGAGTTACGAATAAATGAACTAAAAATAGTTTTTGTAAAGCATTTATAATGCGGCATCGGTAAACCAGTATCAGCCATTCAAGACAAAAATAGTATTGCACCGTATTAGGTGCGTCCTTGACACGAATATGAATACCCGATTACGAGCGCTGAAGTTAAAAACGGATTTTTCCCTATTTGATATTGGATTAACGTGATAATGAGTCATGCGAAACATTTGAAGTCGAAATGAGTATTTGGAATTTCTCATGTGTACAAAACCGACTAAGATGCATGTTAAAATACAACAAATTACCCATAAATTAAATAAATATCTACTATCATTTCTCAGATCACACAGTTGAATTGAAACAACCACGAAACAAAGAAACAGGAAGTACACACCTCTTAACAACTGCATTAAGCCGTTGGTATTATTACTCTTACAAATTGATGACACCAATTTGCGAAACATTTAAACAATATAAAAAAGAGCATGTGTACCGAGCACACTTGTCAGAAATGAAACTTCTTTGGCAAGATTCAAGGATACCAGAATCATCGCCTTGCTCTATGACGTGACGGTATTGCCATGTCGCGACATTGATATTTTACTCTCAACGCGCGCAAAACTTTATGTCTGAATTTCTTGAACACCTGAAATGAATTTAAAACGATCTCAAGTCTCATTTAATTGCTCTTAAAAGCTTAACGCGAGGTATTTCAACGCGAGGCAAGATTGGAGGTGAGGTGTGCGGGGCCGTTCGCGTGACACGCGCTCCTCGCGCTCCTCGCGTCGTTTGTTTTTCGTAACGTTAGCGCTATGCCACAGTGTAAAATACTTATATCAAAAGTAAATTGTGATCAATTTTTATTATGTAAGCAATGTAAAAGTGTTTGTGTCAGATTGTAAATATAAAAGTAAATAAAGAAATCATTTACAACTTTATAAACTGAGATAAGTAGGTACTAGGAATTTATTAATTAGCACAACATAATTATGGAAGTACTTGGTGTAACTAATAAATATTACTTGCTGCTACCAGTAGAAGCTTAGAGTATTATATTAGAATAGTATAGAGCGCGTGTATTACAATATAACGACAATACTACAACAATCTACAAAAATGGTCTGATATTATTTCTTCGTAAAATTATAAAAAAAAAAGTTTTATTGAAAAATATAAATATCGCTAATTTCTGAACATTTTCACTCATAACATTTTTATTTATAGTTCTATGACAAAAAGTTACTGGACCAAAATTGTAGAAAATTTAATTTGCAACAAATAATGTTGACAATTTTTTTTTATCAGATTAATAGTTTAAGAGATATATCATAAAAACCATATTAAGCGCTATTTTTAAGATGGCGGCCGTGGGACAAGGGTGGCGACCCCACAAACTTGGTGATAGCTTCACACTAACCCCCCCTACACATCAAAAAAATAAAATGCGTCCTCCTAAAAAACGCAACCCCAAATGTAACTTTTCAATGAACTATAATAACAATGATTATGAACTAACTATTATCATCTATTATACAGTAAAAGTTCCTTATTCGCGCTTCTTTTATTCGCGTTTTCACTATTCGGGAATTAAAAAAATGCGACCCAATTTCTATATTCGCGACTAAAAATTTTTTTATTCGCGGATTTAATAAGTACATACATAATAATAAAATTATTCCAATAGGTATCTAACACAATATCCTTGTCAAATGGACTAATAAGAAAGTAAAATAGATCTTATTACAAGTTAGCCTAAAGTACATAATATTATGTTGTTAATTAATGATATCGCCGAGGCCTTTGACCCAAGCCGCCTTTGTCGCAAGCCGCCTTTGCCGCGATTGATGTTTTTGAGAATGTAAATAAACAGAATGGAAGCAACCTTATAACTCAATAAATAAAGTATATTTTTAAATGTAGTTCCGTTTATAGTAAAAGCCGCTTTGCGTGTTTTATAGGTTTCGTCTTTCACATTCGTTACAAAAATAATTGTGATCGAGTAACGTCTACTGCACTCTTCCTAGTTTATAAATTTATAATGTCAACTAAAAAAAATGAGACACGAAAAAAATCTCAATCGTCACCTAGGAACGTATAACGTAGAACCTATAATCCCATATAATAATTACCATTCCGTATTCACGGTTTCTGTATTCGAGGCATATATTTTATGGAACATATACCCCGCCAATAAGGAACTTTTACTGTAGTGATTAATAATTATTATTAGTCAATAATCATTATTATTTGACTATTATCAATTATTTTTTAACAAATAATCATTATTGTTTTTTTCCTTAAAATAAACAACTGTAATTAATAATTATACCCCAAAATTATGCAAATAATACACCAATTACGTAATAATAATCCATACTAATATTATAAATGCGAACGTAACTCTGTCTGTCTGTCTGTTACTCAATCACGCCTAAACTACTGAACCAATTTGCATGAAATTTGGTATAGAGATATTTTGATACCCGAGAAAAGGCATAGGCTACCTTTTATTGCGAAATATGTACCACGGGCGAAGCCGGGGCGGACCACTAGTATTATATATATAAAACAAATTATTATAAACTAAACTCTTATTTCACAGTAACGCAGCTTTTATCGTTTTGAAATAAAAGCATACGAGGTGAAACTTTATGACCAACTGATATTTTTATTCTGTGGCATCAAGTAACTACGTTTTTATCATATTACTCAATTTACATACTAGTTCTCTTTTCCTGTCCTTTTTTGTGATACTGACACTGCTTTCTTCCGAATTTTGTTTGTTTTGTTACCCATTTTCAATAATTTATCTTTACTCAAAACTTAAAATCGAGCGGAGATAATTTGACACAGGTCCTACGTTAGCAAGCGCCTGATCAGGACTGGCGGGGTAGCGGGCAGCGCGGTTTGTAAAGAAAACGCTGGGCAACGTTAAGTTCTGAGATATAATATGTATTTAATAATTACAGGGCTTCAGTAGAAAACCAAAATTTAGCACGTTTTCTGCAGTACATCAAAATACATATCCTTATATAAAAATTATTTCCAAAATCAGAAATTTCATTAATAAATAATTCGTTTTCGATCTTTATTTTAGCCTATTTTTATGATTTTATATGATCGAACAAAATACACGTGGTTGTGTAACAAATTAGCACACTTTTTAGGAAATATCTTGAAGTGTATTGATTATTTTTTCTAGAAGCGTCATATAATTGCAAATACATGAAAAATTTGATCTTGCAAACCAATTTTACTCCGCTTCGCTGAAAGGACTCCCCTTAAAGCGAGTGGTTTTCAGTGTGCCATTCCTCGTCGACCCATTTCCATTTGAAGAGGTCATACAACGCAGTCTTGAATAATGAACACTGACTTTTTTCCGACCCGTTCCGCGCAACGTGCAATTAAATTACTATACCTACATGTTAAGAAATAATTTACGGAGAATAACTGGTTATAATGTTTGTTGCTTTGATATTGTTTCACTGTGTGTGGAATTGTGGATGAAAAGAAATGTTTGAGTAAACAATGATATCAAAGCAAAGATAAGGAAAATTATATCAACACCGTCTGTGAACGTCTAAAATATTATAACACATATATTGAAGGAGCTTTGCTTACATTCAGATGACATACATAGAAAATATTATTTATGCTTGCCTTTACGATCAATGGTCAATAAAAAGTGAAGTCCCATGTCCCCTAGTGGGGTAAGGGGCAGATGAATATACATCTGTTTCACTGATCAATTTTCTTACGGGACAAGTAGGTGATCAGCCTTCTGTATCCTGCCAGACCGAGACATTTTTTTTCTTCGTCTCCACCGGGAATCGAACCCAGAACCCCTCGGCTCTACGCTCATGCGTCAACCACTGTGCCAAGGAGGCAGTCAAATGGTCAATACTATAAATAAATTTCTCCGATTTTCAAAACCAACATGACAAACCTTATCTACTCATGACGTAGTTTTTCGTTGATCGTTGAGGGGGGCCCTATTTTTTTATTTGCCCCAGAGCTGCCTCTGGATCTAATGCAAGCTATATGCATTATTTATAGCAATGCTATAAACTATAATATACGAGCAAATAGTACAAACTCTTGAAGCAATCCCAAATATCTTTCAACTCCGCTTACACAAAGGCATTGGCCAGATGTCGAACTGAATTCCTTTAGGGCAATGTGTTCCCAATACTTACAATAAACTACAACATGAAACGTAATCATATTTTGCAATGCAATCGTTCGATATAGAGCAGTACCCAAATACTATTTGTTACTATAGTAAAGTTTCCTGTGGAACTCTTAAATCATTAAAGCAGTTAAATCTTAGCCTCAAATATACAAAATCACTTTACAAACACTTTATTTCAATCTTGCAAATCGTACTTAATCATAACGTAATTTTACGTAGGTTGTTTCCCTTCTAAAAAAAGGCATGTGACGTCACATCTAATTAACTGTTTATCTCGTCTATTAGAATCAATTTCCATAAGAAAACATGCCCCACCACCGATCGACCACGCCCTCCGTCCTTCATACAGTCAAGGCCATCAACTCCTGCGCACGATGTGTTTGCACACAACAAACTTGTTTCGTTGTTTATGCTTTCTTGTTGAACGTTTACTCAATTAAAAATAAGTTATGGATAATTAACAAAGTTTTAACGGTTACATACAAATACAGATGAAGCTAATAGAAGCATGTTAAAATAACTGACTTTAACATAGGTATTCATATTATATTACGTTACGTAGAAAATAATTAAATAATGAATGAATCTAATATATCTAATATATATTATAAAGGCGAAAGTTTGTATGGATGTTTGTTACTGTTTCACGTAAAAACTACTGAACCGATTACAATGAAATTTAGCACACATATAGAGGGTAACTTGGATTAACACATAGGTTTTTATCCCGGAAATCCCACGGGAACGGGAACTATGCGGGTTTTCCTTTGCAAACGCGGGCGGAAATCTAGTAAGGAATAAAACAGGTTTCAGTTTATATTGAACGTTAGTTATGTACTTAATGAAAATTGTGATAGCGAATTTACGTTTCATTTTTGTGTATTAAAAAATTAAAATGTCCGCCGTCATTTTTATTTCTGTGTGAAGCCTATTTTTAATTTAATCTCTGGTATTATGAATGTACTCCATTAATCACAAACATCATGACAATTTGCCTCAACATTATAAATACACTAATAGGCGTGGGATGGCACTATTATTATAAAATAAAAAATTTATAGTCATTCAAAGTTTCATTTCTTTTTTATATTATTACCTACCAGTTATTTTATCATTCATGAATACAATACACACTTTGAGACGTTATTTTGTACTTATATTAATATTAAACAGATTAAACAGATATATTGAAAACAAATCATCGAGATAACTAGCTAATCTATTATTAACTAACAATTATACCTATTGATAAAGGATACACAGTTATGAAAGAATACGATAATAAAATGTTAAATACCAAGAACTCCATTGTTAACAATATCAATAACATAATAACAATACAAATTATTTAAATTATAAGAAAAACATATAA
The DNA here is from genome assembly GCF_905220415.1 of Colias croceus. NCBI lineage: Eukaryota > Metazoa > Arthropoda > Insecta > Lepidoptera > Pieridae > Colias > Colias croceus. The sequence goes on along the minus strand of NC_059539.1, from coordinate 1,944,197 downwards.
ATATTTTCATTTGTATGGAGCAATTAAATTCACTAGTGCGCAAAGTATTTAATATGGAATACTAGCTTTCCACCCGCAGCTTCGCCCGCGCAGTCAAAGAGAAAGCCGCATAGTTCCCGTTCCCGTGGGATTTCCGGGATAAAACCTATCCTATTTCCCGGGGTAAAAAGTAGCGTATGTCCTTTCTCGGGTATCAAAATATCTCCATACCAAATTTCATGAAAATTGGTTCAGTAGTTTAGGCGTGATTGAGTAAGGAAATTGGATTCCTTCTAAAAACCGCAATAGTGCGGCGTGGTTTTTTTATGAGTGATAGGCCTTATTACGAGCAATAATTCTATGCTAGTGACAAGCCGCACTTTTGCGTTTTTAGGGAGAAAAAAAATAAAAACGAAAATCTGAAAAAAATATATTTCTCGGTATTCGGAGGTAGTTTTCCAAAAATAAAAACTGGATTATATGCGCCCAAAGATGCTTTATAAGTCTATATTTATTTAAAATAAATATCTAAGACCGTTACGATTTCAGAATACATTTCAATATTTTTCATGAAAAATTCACCTAAAGTTTGCCATTTTTTCAAAAAAAAAGTATAAGAAATTAACACGTGGGTGTTCTACTCTTACATTTTAAATACATCCCTTGATCGATAAATACAATAAACAGCACAGGGAAATTTTTTTGATGTAATGAAACACAGTGCGTCTGTGAAAATAGTCCCGAAATATTTATTTTATTTATTTATTTAAAAAATACAAAATTAAATACATAGTATCATTATCTTAATTAATTATTAAACTAATGTATAAAAAGTATTCAGCGGATGTCCAGTCGCGTTTAGATCAGGATTATAGCTAAAGCAATCTTGCTATCAATGCGTTGAAACGTTCTGTTTCTAAACCTAAATGTTAATATGGAAGGAAAATCATATTAATTCAAGACAGGCTGTGCTCCGTGGTTTTACCCGCAGTTCTCTGCTCCTGTTGGTCCTAGCGAGATGATTTAAAGCCTATAGCCTTCCTCGATAAATCCTCGGACCAGTAGTTCCCGAGATTAGCGCGTTCAAACAAACAAACAAACAAACTCTTCAGCTTCTCTAGAGAAAATCGAAGAGATTCGCACTTTAATTTATTAAAGAAACATAATATTCACATCTCGAACCTCATGGTTTATATCTCATGAACATAATAAAATAAATTTAAAAATATGTTTATGGGTCAGGTACGTGTTTATTATATTACGTAATCTGACGCATTCGCTGCGCAATTATTAAATGTTTCATGCTATTTATGGAGCAATTAATGTACGTAATTAATATAATAAGTTGCGATAACACTTCGGCCACTTCAACTTTTAGGGCGGCCGTACACGGACCGCTCGAGCAGTTAACGGCTGAGCGACGTACACGGACGGCTCGAGCGGTCGGTCGTTGACGGCTCGAGCCGTCGGTTCTTGACTGCTCGAGCCGTCGCTACCAACCGCTCGAGCCGTTGATTTTTTGACTAGTCGCGTCATTGATTTTCAGGGGGAGAGGAAGCCGTCGACGGCTCTAGCGCAGTCAACGGCTCGAGCAGTCAGTGTATGCCTCACGACCGCTCGCGAGCCGTCAACGGCACGATGGAATTTCATCATGCAGTTGACGGCTTGAAGCGGTCGCGACGGCTCGAGCCGTCACGTGTACGGCGGTGAATGAATGCCTATAGTTCACCGCGCGGTCGCGGCTTCAAGCGGTCGGTCTCAACTGCTTGAAGCGGTCCGTGTACGGCCGCCCTTAATGTCAACAACTCAAGCGAAATGCGAGAGACGGCGAAATTAATTTATCTTTTACAGGCAAAGTTATTTCCTCTTTTATGTACAAAACGTTTTACTAATTGGTATTTAATTCAAGTCTATATATTAATTACCGACAACCAACATTTTTCTCGTTACGTATCTATAAGTATCCATCTCACAAAACAATTTATTTAAATTGGATGACAGCTAATTAGAAGCAAGAAAATTCAAGAGAAGATCCAACAGAAAATACGCAAAATCGAGGAAAAGGAACAGCTCCTTAATTGCAAGAAGCGAGCATAGACGAATTAATTATTTACCTCCAGCCCGCCCAAAATACACTTCACAATAAACTTTTCCCATGTACTGTAGAGTAAATAAACACACCGCCAGCTTTATTTCCATTGGGATAAGAGCTATTTTCGTCTGACGAATCCGTCGGAAATAACTGTGCGTTCTCACATCGAGCCTGCGGTCGTAAATCTTTTGCGGCTAAAAGTCGATAACGAAAAACACAATCTTGCAAATATGTATGTATCTTTAGACTTGGTAAACGCTTCTGTTTTCTATACATACGTCATATTATCTAATATCCATCATGATAAGTACAGTACTCTACAGTAATCTCTAGTCTCTGTATTGTAGGTACTAATACAGAGACTAGAGATCGCGATATACTACTTTTGACTAGGACCAAAAGTAATAACAAAAAAAGATTGGTTTAGTTGATATTTATAAATTCGTAAGTAACGAAATATGTTCTTATTTTAAATTAATCAAATCATTGCTCATTACGATTGTCTTTCAAAGCCAAGGCTTTGTTTTGTACAAGATACAGTTTAGACTTTAGGTCATACATTTCGTAGTCATATCCCAATTTCTAATAATAAAAAAAACTGTGTTTCATATTGAACATTTGAGTGACACTTAAATAAACAACATTGGACAAGCGCAATAGATACCTTCATATAAAAACATTCACATAAAATGGGCCAGTTTATACTTTAGATTTAATAAAAATGAAATAAAGAAATATTGCGTAATTTGCTTGAATACTATTTGGATTAAAAGGATTAAATAAAATTGCCACTTTAATAGGAAGTTTCTCGAGACATCTAGTTTTCATACAAAACAATATAAGAACAACCGATTATAATAACTACTAGCTTACCGCCCGCGGCTTCGCCCGCCATGTCTAAAAACTCATAAATTATATGTATACTAAAACCTTCCTCTTGAATCACTTCACCTCACTCTATCTATTAAAAAAACCGCATCAAAATCCGTTGCGTAGTTTTACAGATTTAAGCATACAAAGGGACAGAGAAAGCGACTTTGTTTTATACTATGTAGTGATAACTTGTAATATAAGAAAAACACAAAAGTATCATTGAATACGACATTTAAGACGAAAACACAATAACACACGAGTGTTATTATGTTTATTGTGATAACATTGTTTATATTGATAACAAAAACTCAGCAAGCATGTTTACCTTCATTCACTGACTGCACAAGTATCTGAGATTTTTAATTGAAAATATAAATGTGCGTTCCTTTTATTTATTATATGTTTATTCAGTAAACATTTGTGTAAAAAAAATATAAGAAAAAAATCAAGAATCAAAAGGATTACATTTTTTAATTAGAAATATGTATATAAATGAAAATTACTGGGTCCTTGTAGTTTTAATAAAGCATTCCTTCTGTTGTGTTTAAAGCATGTATTTTTTATCAACTCCGACTAAAGCCAATCTTACTTATATTTTAAACGTCACGCGAAAAGCACTAAAGGGTTTACGATGATACTTGGCAGTGCAGTAGTTTAACGAATATAAATACTTTAATAGAAATATTTTTCCCTTTACATTGCGAAACCGAGTGGACCTTCCTAACTATGATTTATAAATAACTGTAATCATTTCATCCTCCCAGCTTACCTACCTACAATCTACATATGTAGTCCACAATAATCGTCCCACTCAACCATTTAATACCTCCTCAGTCCTCTCGATCAATCAAACCACTACCTGCTTCTAATAGATCCATTTCAATGTGCGACGCGGACTCAAATAGCTGATATACAGGGTGCCCGCATCTCCTATACTACGCTCAATGGAAATTGTAGTTTTTTCATGCGTTGATTACTTGAAAAATACAAATGAAATCCTAAACGCTTTCTTAATTGACTGACAGATAACCCGCAGACATTTGCCAAGCATATGCGTGCTTACGTTTAAGAATATGTATTGTGTATTATTAGTATGTAGATATTATTGTAATATTGACAATATACCCGGATGAGTAGGCTGCGCAAAGTAAGTTTAAGAAAAAATGAAGTAAAATTCATTTATGTCATTGTTGATCAACTTTATTACGTAATCGGCATATGCAAAACAACACGCTCTATTCATCCTACTACACTATATACTGAACCCCCTGTATATCACTGAGATTTATCCCATTATGCAATGATCGCTGTATCCGCGTCCGTTGGGCAACAGCGTCCCTTTATTGGGTCACGCTATTCTGGTCTTATCGCTAATATTTCTAATGTGCAATTGAATCTGGTGCTGTGTATTCTGGCTTGACTTGAGGTCTGTTGAGCGTAGCTATTTATGATTCTCTGTCACGCGATGTAAACAGCTTAATGGATTTTAGATATATGTTATGTAAGAATTGATTTGAGATTAACTACGTAAAAATATTGGATTTTTATAAACAATATCATCAGACGTCGACCTAATCGACCGTCAGAATAATCCACCACTTTGATCAAGCGAGGGTGGAAATTTCCAAAGATGTATATAAAGATATGTTTTAAATATTTTGAGAATGAGACATCATCACTACTTAGTATAAAAAAAGTCGCTTTCTTTGTCCCTATTTCCCTTTGTATGCTTAAATCTTTAAGACTACGCAACGGATTTTCATGCGGTTTTTTTTAATAAATAGAGTGATTCAAGAGGAAGGTTGTTGTATATAATTTATTAGGTTTTAGGCATAGCGGGCGAAGCCGCGGGCGGTAAGCTAGTCTATCACTATGACTAAACTGAAAAGATTTTATTAATTATACAACCAAGCAGCAACAGTCATATAAAATTAATACTGCAAGAAATTCCCTGAATTCACGAAGTACTTTCATTTTGTCTAATTAAACAAGGGAACTTCATTAAAACTTCATGCCTGGGAGCTTGAACAAATCCACCGTCTCGAGAGATACCTTTGTTAATTATGACTTTATTTCTACTTTTATTTCTTCTTACATTTTAATTACACTAAAAACCTTGACCTTTGCGTCGATTAATTAAACTGAAGCTATTATAAAATGTTTTTCTTAATAAAAATACTTCAACATGTATTAAAGAATAATTTTGGTGACGACAACAATTAAAACATAAAATATTTTACACATAAATTAGTTCGTGGTCAAAACAAACTTAAGGCTAAGCTAATTATTTTTTTATTAACCAACAGACCCAACAGTTACTTCTAGAAACCGCGCAGTGATAACCCGTAGCTAAGCATTTTTAATATATACATAACACATGCATACATTCATGAAACATATACATGACTTGAACAATCAGGTAACAATATAAAAACAACGAGATTATCCCATCTCCCAAAAGGAAATCTATAACATATAAAAAATTTATCGCAAAATGTGTTGGTAAGCGCTTAACCGGCAACCTTTGATTTAGTTAAATCTTTTTTTATAATATTCCTTGAAATACGATGTTATGCAGAGAAAACGTAAATACCACGGACGAAGCCGGGGCGGACCGCTAGTATTTAAATAAAAATAAAAAAAACTTGTTTATTTGCATCGCGTATAATATAACACACACGAACACACGCAGTGACATAAAACAATTTTACGATAGATTGTGAATTGATAAAACATGATTTAGGTAAAGTGATTCACACAATTCTATATTATTCAAGAATTCTAGAATTTTATATTAAAATGTTTGTGTAGGAATGTTTATTTTGCAAAATTTAAACTATGTGTTAATAAAATTAACGATGGCGGAATAAAAAAAATATTGTATGTACATGAAACATAATATTTGCAAGGGATAAAGTTAATATTTTTTTCATGTATTTTATATTTTTATTCTGTTTGCATTATATTGCGTATATTGTAGTTTAAATGTGCGCTGTCATAAAAATAAAAAATATAAATTTGAATATTTGAGTTTTAAAAACAAAGGGAAGTCGCTAATGGGGTCGGGAAACCGGAACGAGCTTGGCTTCATTATTTTTGTCTTTTCTTTGTTTGTTACAGTACCAATTTAAGTGCCAAGTGCATAATTAGAAAAAAGAGTGTACGTAAGCGTCAGGTAACTGTCAAATAGAGAAAAGATGTATATAGTGTTACAATCGTAGTGCAATTCAATTACAGGGTGAAGCGTAAAGAATGTATAATAAATAAAATTATTAGCACAAAATATACTTTTGTCCATTCATTACACACCCTGTATATCTTAATACATATAAATCTCGTGTCACAATGTTTGTCCTCAATGGACACCTAAACCACTTTACCGATTATAATAAAATTCGCACACCATGTGCAGTTCGATCCAACTTGAGAGATAGGATAGGTTTTATCCCGGAAATCCCTCGGGAACGGGAACTATGCGGTTTTTTCTTTGAAAACGCGGGCGAATTGAGGGCGGAAAGCTAGTAGACTCTATGTTCTTGTGTCATAGAACAATCTCATCTGATTCACACATCTGCCCTACCAAACTAATGTTCTTACCCTATTCCATCATCGAACCCATACCTTAATTGTAACCAACAAAATGATGCATAATCAACAACAAATCTGCACGAGCAACACCACATATTATACTGATAACCCCACGCATACCTACAAATACAAACTTATCAAAGTACACATAACATAGGCCACAGGTCGGCCGTGTTGACGGCGATACGGAAACTGTCCTTTCTCAATCGCATTATTAATAAATAACAATAATATGGAACAACGGAATTTTCTATGCGATCCCCCTTTCACTGGTTCCAACTGGTTGGAGCGGGTACTATATGAGGATAAGATTTGCGCTAGTTAATAATAAAAACTAAGCAATAGTATGCACTTTATTATAATAAATGTATTAGAATTTCAAGCTTCATTAGGTACCACAGAGAAGTTTAAAATTATATATTTTCTATCGTATTTTTTAACTATAACTAGAAGTGTACCGAAGTTGCGAACACTTGCTACGGGCACGGTCAATGGCTCTGCATAAAACATAATTGATAATAAGGTAATGTGAACCCTGACACAATTCTGTACTTAATTTCGTAAACGCATAATTTCCCTACTTTTTTATAAAAAATTAACACACAATACCAACCGATTTAAAAAAAATACATAGAACCGTATAAACGGTATTTAATTATGATAAACTGTTTCGTTGACATTACCAATATCCAACCACAGCCATCCACCAACCAACCACAATAAAAAACATGCAAAATCAAAACAAATCCAAGCAGGAAATTAATCTCACAAGTCAGACATAACAGAGGCACTTATGAAATTAAACGCATCGAATAAGGGCAATCAAATCACGAGGTCCAATAAACTGCAGGTTCCGATATATTAGCATGACATCACGGACTACGGTTCAATGACCGGTGGTCACCTACTTGCATCTTCCTTGGAAGAAATTGCTTCTCTCTTTGCTTGCCTTCCGCTCTATGGAAGTAAAATACAGCAGAGCTAGTAGGTTTTAAGTTCTCGGTAGACGTGCTCTTAAATAGATCGCATCAGGCAGGATAGCGGTCAAACATCTACTTATTTAATAAAAAAAGAGCCGGATTTAACTGTCATAACTCATTGGGCATTGCCCTATTTCTTTTGTTGTAACAATGTTTCTTATAGGGTTGTCAATAGTAAGCAGCAGAGTCAATGCTAATCATATAATATGTAAGAGGATGAACAAAACTTAATTACTTTTTGGCACGACATGCATTCATATTGGTATGATCATGTGTTTGTCGTTCGTTGTTACAGTTATAACTCAAAGAAAAGGAAAGATTACGAGAGATCGTATGTACCAAATATCCATTCGTAATATAAAAAAACTTATTTACTTACGTAATCCGGTATCAAACAATACATTCATAGATTTCATAAATAATATTTCAGCATTCCAATGGGCGTTTTTCCATTACCCGGCCCGGCACCGGCACAGGCACCGGCGCCGGCGCCGTGCCGTTGCCGGGGAAGCAAAAATGTATGAACAGGGCCGTCTTAGACTATGCCGGGGCCCTTGGGCACACAAGAATTGGGGGCCCTTTGAAATATAAAGAAATCAAACTAGGTACGCAAATTTTTTCCCACAATTATATATGTTTTTGCCCTAAATTGATAGAAGTAATAAGAAAACTTAAAGAAAATTTCTATGTAAAATTTTTGCTCCATTTTTTTATACACTTTAAAAAAAAGTTACTTCTGACCAATCTTGTATTATAATATGGTCTTTTGAGGAAACTTTTTTTCCTTATTTTTTTTTTTATATAATTCATTTGAAACGCTGCTGCTGTAATGGCGCTCCAAAGTTGCCTTTAATTAAATTTAATTAAGAAATATTTTAAGAATTACTTTTTCAAATTACCTTTCTCTTTGAATTTATATTTTAGGTTTTATGGCACTCAAATGCTTTATAAATAAAATATAAATTCAACAAAAAAGGTCGTGTTCCATCGTTACAATATTGTATTCACTGAAAAGTGCTTCATATTGGTTGAGATGGTTGTTAAATCATCTCAATAGATGGCGTGCGGTGTGTCCCTAAAGACACATAAAACTGAAGGAATAGAATAAATTCGATTGCTCCGGCGGGTCACGAGTGGCTGAGTTGGTCAAGCATCCGCCCCGGAATGGCGCGAAGGATGCGGGTTCGAGTCCCGCCTCGTGATCGAATTTTTTCTATTCTTTATAAATTTATACCTTTCTCTTTTGCAAATTTATCTTTTTAATTTGCATCTGGATTTTTTCTTTCGTAGCCGTTTCATATTGAACAAAATTATTGCGTGCGTTATTAACATAATTTATTCAAAGCCTAGGCAAATGGCAAAAGTCAAAACGCTTGTCATCTATTCATATAGAAATGGTCCGGTGTGAACAGAGTTCACTAAATTCTAGGACCTTTAAAACTACAAAATTTCATATCCAGCAGAAAATTAGTAAAATTGTTCAAAGGAATAAGGATTACTAAAAATAAAATTCAAAATTAACTGTCATTCCGGTACGTGAATTAAAAAACATATTCCAGGTTATAAATAAATAAAAAAATAGGTGATTTCGCGATTTATACTGAAACGATAAGTTTTATCATAAAATCATTTAGGTGTGAAGTGATTTAAGAAACGTGTGCATATTATAAGGATGGGATGAGTTTATAAATCGTTATATCTTAGAAAATGGTAGGAAGCTACATCTTAGGAAAATAATGTATTGATTCTTTTGTATAGATAATTTTATGATCTACAATTTGGGTAAAAGTGGTTATATGATAAAACTTACCGTTTCGGTAAAAATCACGAAAAACCTATATTAGCGGCCTTCACACGTACAGTTTGGAATGCCGTTCCTGGGACTGCGCGCCAATCTGCGGATAAGTCTGTGTAGATTCGACCGCGCGTTGATCTGTTCTTCTATTTTACGCTATAAATGTAACTTCAGTATGAACCACGGTTCAAACTATCTATTACGCTTTCCGGCTTTCCTGCAGATAAAACTGCACGTATAAATGCTTTTCGAGAGTTTGGATCGCAGTTTGGACTGGTGCGTGGAATGTCTTACATTTTAAAAGTTTTCTTTCAGTTTTGAACTAGTAGAGTAGAAATGGATGCACGTCTGGTGATAGCATTAGCTGGTTTCGTAGTGGGTTTTAATAATAATGTAAAAAGGAGACGTGTATGGGTTATAATATAAATATAATGGTTAATAAGGTATAATTATACCAAGTTTCATCGAAATCGAACCGTTAGTTTTCACGTGATGCCTTCACATACAGACAGACAGACAAAAATTTTTTTAATCACATATTTGGGTTTGGTATCGATCCAGTAACACCCTGCTATTTATTTTTTCAACATTTTCAATGTACAGAATTGACCCTTCTACAGATTTATATGTATAGATTTGCCATAAGCATGGATGTTCCCGATTTAACCTTATAAAACCCGTCACTGCTTCCACGCTCCAAACCGCCATTTTCTAATATTTGCATCCACACGTGGCATCCGCGGAAAACTATAAAGATGTGCGTACGCATCGACGCAACGCATCAAAACTGTCACGCCACCACGCGCTCATCGCATCTACACGCACGGATCGGACGGCAGGATGGTATGGCGCGGGGTGTTTTGCGCGGATTAAACTGTACGTGTGAAGGCCGCTAATATCTGTTGACTTTTAGGAAAAAATTTTTTCGTAGTAACAGAAGGTCGGGAAATTTTAATATATTTTTGAAGTGAAACTTCTTTAGGCGCGTTGAGAGTAAAATTTCAAGGTCGCATCATAACAATACCGTAACGTCATGGAGTAATTCAACGATTTTGGTATCTTATAATCTTGCCAAAGAAGTGGGCTATTTAGCACCGAAATAATTTTTCAAATCGGACCAGTAGTTCCCGAGATTAGCGCGTTCAAACAAAAAAACAAACTCTTCAGCTTTATTATATTAAGTATAGATTGTGTTTTTAATAATTTCACCAAATTTCGGCTGGATGGGAATTTTGGTCGTGGTCGTCGTCGTCCTTGGTAGTGTGACCGAAACATTAGCAAAACGTCATAAGCTTATATCAATTAGTATCAATAGTGGATTCTATTCTCTAGCGTTTCTGCCACTTGTCTAGAGGCCCAGAGATTAAAGTTTTGTCACAACGCCCTTGTATGCTATTCTGTAAACTTAGACTTGTTAGTAATTTTCATAAATCTCAAAATAATTCAAGTAAAAATATATTATATTACGTTCATAAGTAAATAAATAATTCGAGTAAATGTCTGATAAGTTAATTATAATGGTGTTCGAATCACTCGAATTATTCCATGTAATAACCTTGTAATAACATAGATGTTTTGATTCTAATAAATCTGAAAATGATCTGACGTTCTGGCATTAAAAAGCTGTATTGCTTTTTAATAAAATATTTTGAGATTTATGTGAGAAAAATTGTCAGTCCTACATCTCCTCCAGGGGGGCCCCCTGACGATGGGGGGCCCTGGGCACTGGCCCCCTGTGCCCCTATGGTAAAGACGGCACTGTGTATGAAAATGTATGGCTCGCTTTTTCACTTACCGGCGCCGGCGCCGGCACGGCATTGGGTCCTGCCGGCGCCGTCGCCGTCGCCGGGGTAGCAAGCTTCCCACTTGTGCCGGCCGGCAAAATTGCATATGTATTGCATATTTATTTGAATTGTAGCCGTGTGAGTGTGTAACTGCGCGGGGCGGGTAGGAGGGAGCGGAGCGGAGGGACCGGGCGTAAACCGGCATCGACACCGGCGCAATGGAAAAACGAAGTCCCGGTGCCGGTACCGGTCCCCGACCATGCCGTTGCCGTGCCGGTGCCGGTGCCGGGGAAGCAAAAATGTATGAAAATGTATGGCTCGCTTTTTCACTTACCGGCGCCGGCGCCGGCACGGCATTGAGTCCTGCCGGCGCCGTCGCCGTCGCCGTCGCCGGGGTAGCAAGCTCCCCACTTGTGCCGGTCCGGCAAAATTGCATATGTACTGCATATTTATATGAATTGTAGCCGTGTGAGTGTGTAACTGCGCGGGGCGGGTAGGAGGGCGCGGAGCGGAGGGACTCGTATTTGGTTTTTTGTTCGCTTTTCTCCAACAAATAGTTAAATGTTTCTTCGGTCATGCGAAAATAGTTGAAGAATTTTCTGGGGTCCTTTTTTAACTTTTCATTACTCACCGGGCGTAAACCGGCATCGACACCGGCGCAATGGAAAAACGAAGTCCCGGTGCCGGTACCGGTCCCCGACCATGCCGTAGCCGTGCCGGAGCCGGGCCGGGTAATGGAAAAACGCCCATTCCAATTATTACCCACTTCAATATTCTTAATTAATAAAATTGTTTATTGAAAAAATATTGAAACTTATATCCTCCGAAAAAAATATGCAAATCATACGAACATTCATACATTACTAAATAGGATATTGCACCAATTAAGCTGTAATTATCACCTAATTAATATCTCCACTTTTTCAGTGTATCAGTATCGAAAACTGACAACCGCACGAACTTAATAATATTAATACGAAATCAGGAAATCATTGAAGTGGATAAGAATGTAATACGCCTGCATTTTATATATGCAAATGATATGCATTCATGCCGTGTGCCGAGTCGAAAAATGTATAAATATTCAGAACCAAATATTACATCACAAACTCGAAATATAAAAGAAATAAAATATTTTAAGAATTTTAATAATATGTAGTACCCTGGTAGCGACCGTCTACTTGGTACAGTGGTTGACCCATGAGCGTAGAACCGGGGGTCTTGGGTTCGATTCCCGGTGGAGACGAAGAAAAAAGAAACGTCTTGGTTTGGTAGGACACAGAAGGAAGATCACCTGCTGCTAAAGAAAATCGATCAGTGACATAGACATAGACACACATTTATTTACAAAGTGAAACAGATGTATGCATAATGCATCTGCCCCTTACCTCACTAGGGGACACGGACACGGGACTTGACTACTACACTACTACCCCAGTACTAACAACAGAAATCTACTAATATTAAACTACCAATTCAAATAACTTCAGAAAACCATCTAAACGTATCATAAGCTGGTACATATTTAACATTACATAACGCGATTTCTTCAACCAAAAATCGCTCTAAAGCCCACGAAAATCCAAACACGAGTCAATTTACTTTAAAATGTCACAGAATCGTGAACATCATATCACTTGACCTAGAAAACGAAATTGAAATTGTTGTATCCATTAATCTTTAGAGGCAATTTAAAATCGGTCACGTTGTGTTCCTATCTGTTCGCCGCTAATTGGATTTCTTTACTACCCAGTGACATGACGTCCAGCTTAGGTAAGTTCACCTCAATAATAGATTTCATCAAAACAACCGATCGCTAAATTAAACATTTCAATATTCGATACTTTTTAGCATCAACTGTTTGAGTCGTAGAAAAAACACGGAACCACCATTGGCTGTGTACTGTGTTTGAAATAATTTGGTAATTTATTAAACACTAGGCTTACCGCCCGCGGCTTCGCCCGCTTTCTCTAAAACGATTTGAGATTTTAACTATCCTATCTCTCAAGTTGGATCGAACTGCACATGGTGTGCGAATTTTATTATAATCGGTTAAGTGGTTTAGAAGTCCATTGTGACACGAGATTTATATATACATATTAAGATTGGTTTATAAACAATGTTAGGGTACAATAATTCTACTTTACACTACCACTTGCATTTTAAATATTTAATATTTTTCTACCAAGGTACACCATACGTTATCCGATCCACAACTTTAACTCCCAATAAACTCCATATATTGCTCAATCATGCCCGTCATATTATTCTTCTAACTTCTCTATAGAGGTAAAGTGAATATTATTCACTTTGATTGAGTAATAGTAAACAATGTAATATTAGCATGCGACCACAATAGCCGACCGTTAATTATATCACATTACCTAAGATTGATTTGTATGGTGTTTTGCGGTATATTGTACAATGTACCTACAGGTTACGTATTATAAATTCTGAATTTTAGTACTATTAGTACTTGCATAATTATTAAGAAAGTTTATAATTCTTTCATATCAAATCTGAGTGAAATTAGGCAGCCTTAAGCAGCACATAGAATACACTTATGAATTATGATCCAAATCCTTAATTTTTATCCAAGTTACACGCAAGTTAAACGGCACTCTGGGGTTAATATCATAATTTAGGAAAAATAGGTAAAATTCCATTTCAAATATGCCGAATGAAAATAAACAATACAATTAGTACTGCCTGCTATCTCCAAAATTTTAGAAAGAATAATATACAAGAACATGAATAGCTATCTTGAGAAATATAAAATCATCGCTGACAATCAGTTTGGTTTCCGAAAGGGCATGTCAACAGAAAATGCAGTCGCTGCACTTCTAGAATTTTTAGTTAAAAATATCGACAACAAACTTAAGTGTATTGGCATATTCCTCGACTTGTCCAAAGCTTTTGATACTATCTCTATCCCTATCCTACTAAAAAAGCTCGAGCGTATTGGTATCCGGGGAACAGCTTACAAACTACTAGAAGATTTCCTCTCGAATAGAACTCAATCCGTTAAGATTGGTAGTCATATCAGCACTGAAGAATGTTTGGAATTTGGCTTACCCCAAGGGAGTTTACTATCTCCGCTCCTTTTTCAAATATATGTTAACGATCTTTGCCAACTTGCTTATCCTTCTACACGTATCATAGCATATGCTGATGATACTGTACTTTTAGTGAGTGGCCGTGACTGGGATGAGGCAAAGAAAGGAAGGTGCTTTAAGTGTTGTTCAAAATTGGCTTTCTTCAAACTTCCTGACCTTAAATATTAAAAAGTCTAAATTTATTACCTTTGCCAGTAAAATATCTGCTATTCCACCTGAACCTTCTTTCAAAATTATAGCCCACTCGTGCGATAGAGTAAATACCTGCAATTGTATATCCATAGATAGAGCCGTCTCGGTAAAATATCTCGGAGTCTGGTTAGACTCTTGCCTCTCCTGGAAACAGCACCTTGAAGCCATCTCTTCGCGAATACGTAAGTTAATATTTGTTTTTAAAAAATTACGGATCCCTGCCAATAAAGGTGTTCTTAAAATAGTGTACACCGCATTATGCGAATCAATTATTGGTTACTGCATCACTGTCTGGGGAGGTGCTCCGAAAAACAATATTCTACAAGCTGAACGAGCTCAAAGAGCAGTGATTAAATCTCTTCTCAACAAACCCTTCAGATACCCAACGAAACAAGTATACACTGACTTTAAGGTACTTACAGTGCGCAAAATGTATATACTCCGGGCAATGTTGAAGAAGCATAAAAGCCTTCCCGCAACTAAAAGTAAATTCCCAGATAAGAGGCGACCCCCGCCGATATGCCCAGTCTTATATACAAATACTAAGCTTGCAAAAAGACATTACGAATTCCTAAGTGCTCATCTATATAATAAATTAAATAAGACACTTAATATACACAACATGAACACATTACAATGTAAGTCCAACCTAACTTCCTAACCTTAACCTTAACCTTCTAGATCTTAATTATGATGAATGTGAACACTTGTTAGATCACTATATTATTTAATCCAAACTACAAAATAGAAAACACACACACACGAACACTACCTCACACACACACACACACACACACACACACACACACACACACACACACACACACACACTCAATACGTATATCCTTTCTTTTAAATTCTTTTAGATTTTTAGTTCAATTTCTCTTTTTTTTTTTTTTTTCCTAAAGAGTATATTTTTTAAATTCACCAAATCTTTGGCTAAAGTGATACTTGCATAGTATAGAATTGTTACAATAATCAGGTATATCATTTGTATCAACGGACGGATAAATGTCTCCTGTAACACAGGACATTCCCTAGTAACTATAGGAGACATTGTTTAAATAGCGCAATTAACCTACGGTTTATGTTTTAATTATATGTAAGTTATCCCAAAATCTAATTGCATATGTACACATGTTTTTCTGTTCTCAAATAAAGAATTTATTTATTTATTTATTTATTTAATTAAAATCATAAATAAGTGTACCAAAGAAAATCATCACCAAGCAAAGAAACAGTAATAATAAATAACGTGAAAGGGCCTCATAAATTGAAAACCACTCGTACACCACTACACAGTTTCCATTACAGCCGTGTTGCAACGACTACTGTATTTTAATTAAATGCTAATGAATTCATTTGTCTATTTGTCTGCGGCGAACAATTTGTTTTGCGTGAACGCAAAATGATTTTCTTGTATTTTACATTTACTCGTACATATTTACCTACACATATTATAGACTACATAATATTTAGAGAAGATTTACTTATTTTTCTGGGACTTAATACCACTCCTGTTATACCCGTTGCAATGAGAAATTTACTACTTTTAGAAACAAAATACTATTGTTTAATAACCTTACATACCAAAACGCAAGGTATCTAATGTATCAAGATTAATATTAACTTTAATAACTTACTATCTACTACCTTATTAAAATGCACACGCTACTACATACATGCAAAATATCCGCCAACTTCATTCAATTACCAAGCACGCAAACTCTTCCTAAACTTAATAAAATTTTATTGCAAAATCGTTGAAAAAAACCGGCCAAGCTCGAGTCGGACTCGCGCACTAAGAGTTCCGTACTATGGGGACCCGCCTTAATATTTTACTTTTTTTAATTTTTAGTATTTGTTGTTATAGCGGCAACGGAAATTAGTACATCATTTGTGAAAATTTCAGCTTTCTAGCTATCACAGCCTGACCGATAGATAGACAACGAAGTCTCAGTAATAGGGTCCCGTTTTACCCTTTGGGTACGGAACCCAAAAAACATATGCATCCCCACATACCAACACACTCTATATACACTAACACACACAACTAACGCCAAGGTCGCGGGTTCGAAGCCTCACAGGTGCAGGAAGCGTGTTCCCGACTTCCTGCCATCGATTGGTACATGTCGGCCGTGACACTGAGATCTTAGGATTTCGATACTTAGTAGCATTAATAACTTGTGGTGCATATAATTGTTCGGAAGTATTATTTTCTTTCTCATCATTTAAACCATTATAAGTATAAGACTTGTATCTATGTATATCTTAAGGATTTGGTCTTTGTTTGAAAAGAACTCCTGCAATCGCTTTGTGTTTGTCAACGACCTATTTTGTACTTGTGCAAGAACTAACTTATTTGTCTGATTAATCTTAACTTCTAAGGTTATAGTACTTTATTATCTATATCTATCGTAATGTTCTAGATCTCGTGCAACATCATTGCAACCTACATGTTCCCTTAATCATTATATTTTCTAATATCACTTTGGTCTATAAGATTGCAATATCGTTCTACATATCCTTCAACATCTCTGTCATGACAACCTTTTATTTCCAACATAGTACATTTCTACACCTACTTTCAATAAGCACCTATCCTCATCGCAATTCACATTTCGTAAGATTGCACTAGTCTTCTGCATCTCTAACACTTTTATCATCACACCTACTTTCAATAAACACCTACCCTCATCCCAATTCACATTTCATAAGATTGCACTGGTCTTCTAAATTTCTAACACCTTCATTACCACACCTACTTCATAAAACCACCTACTTCTGTACAAAAACAAGGCACGTGACCAGGTAAGTGCGAAATGAACCTAGATCATCTATTTTGGTACTTGGCGAGAAGCCACGACGCTTTTACCTATGTATATCCCGAATTTACGATTTTTGTTTGATGTGTTTGTGCAGATAGCCGATGTAAGCTGAAGGTTAGGACATAGCTGGGAGATGAATTCAAGAATGTATTGCTTTCATACAGTGCTGTTGTATACAATACCGCAATTATGAAATCTATCGATAATAGACTTACCAATATTGTTATCGATATTTAGGTATTCTTAAGAATTGGTTTATTCTCAAGAATAATGAACAACTGAACTCTAATTTTGGAAGGGATGAAAAGGACTAGTAAGCGAGTAGGTACATAAATTCGTTTTTAAAATAAAATAAATACGGAAATGAAAAAAATACTCTTAAAATGTAAACAAACAATAAATTAACGTTGATTTAATTGATATTTATAACTGTATTTTTCTCACGGACGATCTATTTTTACTCGATGACTACACAAATGAGATTTATTTTTCATACATTTCAAATAAACGTAATTAAATTATACACTGTTTGATCACAAATGACTTCACCTTGCTTTGAATGGCAATACCGATGCCCTTTCATTGTAAATCATTTTATTTTTAATGTTTCCAAACCTTAAACGTATATCACGTTACAAAGGGCAAAGTAGACTGCCAAAATCGAAATAAATCTAATTATAACCATAGTTAGTCTAGGTCAGTTTATATTATATATATATTTGCGTCACTAAAAGACAAATAAAATGTTTTCGAACATTGCCTTTTCAAACATTATTGATTGATCATGCTAATTTATGGCTCGATATATTATGTCAACACCATCGTTGATTTTATTCAATGTGCTGTTTCTAAAATCAATATGAACATTCATGAGATCAATAGAAATTTAAATAGTAAATACTCAACAAATCTGTCTGCTTAACTTCCTCAAACATGGTGCGTATATAATAAAGGGAATTCAGTTTAGAAACTCGAAAAATTATCTACGTAAAGCTTTGTTGTTGCAGATTACAAATAGCAAATATGACTCGATAAATAATACAGATTTTCCTATAGGTTCAATACAGAATAATAGTCGCAACATCAACCAAGTATCACTAAACTCAGTTTTAAGTGATCCAGTTTAATAAGTACACAATCTATTAAAAATTATTTCAATTCCCAACGATACTCGTCTAAGAGCCGATTTTTCAATCCTTGGTTAAAATTTATCCGTCCAATACACGAACATTTTAAAATGTCACCTGTAAACTGTCATATACGAACAATTAGAATACATTTTTGAAATGGTAGTTTAATACGTTATTCGATGAATAAGTTTTAACCAAAGATTGAAAAATCAGCCCTAAATCATATCAAACAAGACGATCAAATAAAAACGCCACCAACCAATGTAATAACGGCAATAGACCACAAAAACCAAGCTATAGATTTAATTACTGCATAACTTTGTCGGCGCGCGCGCACTAATCGGATATCGAGTAATGAGATTAGCGACGCAAATAGTCTCGGTTACTTTCCTCGGCTTATTCAAGCGAACGCTAAAGGTCAGATTTGTAGTTAATCCAATTTCATACCGTCCTGATGGCGGTCTATTAACTTATCGTTATTTTGTGCTTGATTGCTGTTCATCGATCGATACGTTTATTTGCATATATAAAAGGAACTGGGCAATGCTCAGTTGACTGCACAAACACTTCTTGTTGACTGACAACTTCTTGAAAGCATAAAACTACTACAGCTAAAAAGTTTCTTTTGCAAGAAATTTCATAGATCTTAAATTTAAGTGATTTCGTTGTATACAAGCAAGATTCAATAAAATGCTTACTATAAAAGTCTTCTTATTTAAACAAAAATATTATGGTCTTACTCTATAACGTTGAGCAAAACTATCAATTATAACGTATCCTAATGTATTTCCTAAGCCAAATTCATTCACATAACTCAACTCCACCAATCATTCCCACACCACACTTCCGATAAAAATCGCCAGAACACCCCCCTCCCAACATCACATCAAACGCCGAGTTCCTCATACCTCTACGCTCGATGGGCGAGGTCAAGGTGCCTGTGGCCATTGGCAGAGCACCAGCTGGTGACAATGCGAAGATTCATCTCGCAGCATTGAGATGTATCGATTAGAAATTTTGTATGAGACAACGGAATTTCATCGGCGATTCGTGGAACGCAATCTTGAACCGAAAGGTCTTGAAACGATACTTATAGCTGTTAGCGTGTCATCATAATGTGATTTGCATGTATCAATAAATTATTCAAGTGTTACGGTATGGAAAATTATATAATAAAGTATGAAAGTTGTTTTTATAGAGAAATACTGAAACTAAGTTCTATCTACGATGCATTAAAATCAACTTTAATTCAAAGTTAATTAATGCACTGTTTTAGTAATGAGTAGAACTATTTCAACTCTTAATCTCTCTTGGTCTCATGAAAGTAAAGGCTATATTCCTGGAAACTATACAGCCTGTTCAGAAGCACCAAAACGAAATTATCTCATTTCATAATGTAAGTTTAACGATTACACCACTCAGAGAATCGCAACCTTCAACAAACTCGGAAGTCCGTAAGGGCAGATAGAGTGCAGGAACCGCATGAAATCACCAGTTCAAATGATGTGGATATTTTGAGATTGGCATTTCGATGTTTCTCGGAAAACCGGAATTTTGGCGACAGTCACCTCACCTCGCCGCCACGTGGACTCCTGTTTGATTCATCCACAACAAATCAATGTTTACATGTGTCGTTAAGGAAAACGGAAACATTGCTTGCGTGAATAATAAATACTTTATCTATTACTTGTGCTAATTGGCAAGAAAAACAGAATAGGACGGACTTTTTATGGGTTCGAAGAGCGTTACGTCATGAATCAGTTCAGTTACGCTTGCAATTATCCCGTTTTTAGACTAGTTGCTAACAATAGAAAGAATTACTCGCTTGTAATAGGATTAATGCATAACCTTTAAGTCGACCGATGCCAGAGGCATAACAGTGTACATTGTAAGAAAGGGCTAAATATAACTCTCATAATAAATGTCTTATAGCGTTTAATTTTATTTTTTCTTAATTTGTTTCATCCTAGGTCAATGAGTAATATTATCGCTATATTGTTACAAAACTAATGTTTAATTATATTGCGACTATGATACAGAAGTTTGCATCAGATTTTAATGAATATCAGCAATTGCATCAGTTAGCAAGAACTTGCGTAAAATTATTACTCATCAATAGACCACATCATACAGGTCCAAAAACAGACCTTATTAGAATTATTTTTTTAACCACAAATATTTACAAACAAAAATCTCTAGAAATACAATATAGCCCGAATGTTTTGTTATAAAATATTATAAACAATCAGCGTTGGCACAATATATGGCGCAAGTATTAGTAAAAACAGGCTCGTGCAGCCCTGTGTGTGCTGTATGAACTTATCAATGTATGGAGCAAGTATTGAAGGTGAACCGGCAGAAAGGTTGACACGGTGCCAACCGCGTAACCCGAAATAATAAACACAATGCACTCAGCACCACAAAATGGACGGCCTATACAATTTGCCGAAAACTTTCCGAACCAATTTTTTTTGCTAATATCACCTCGTATAGATATGCAGAAAACGCTGCGATAGCTTTCGTTTTGAAAAGTAGCCAAGTGCTTGCAAACAATAAAACTGCAGCGTCATAGAAAGTTCTCGAAAAAAATTGTACCTATTCGAAGCACTCCAAGAATATCAGCATACTAAGATGACACGAAATTAGCCGTGCTACACAATCCAAAGACAAAAACAAGTGATTAAACTAACGACCAATTAGTCCATTGTTAACAAGATCGAAACTTTTGACACATTCAGTGGAAAAATCACGAGGGACATGCAAATGAGTGTTTTTAAGTTTATTGTTGTCCATGAGTCACGCGGTCACGATAAACAAAGGTAAGCGATAGTACTAATTGATAGTGTTGTAACTAAAAACACAGCTGCGGTAGATTGTGGAGGAATTGTTCTGCTAATTGTGATGCAGCGGGCGTCACTGGGGGCATGCGCGCACGTTGATGTCCATCGCAAGGACTCTAACTAGTATCGATTCGATCTTTCGCTCGGTGGCTGAATCAACAAATACATAGTTTTCATGCAACCTGATTTTTTTTTACTTATTGTTTTGACTATTTTGCTTAGATCAGAAGCAATAGACAATAATATCAAGTGAGCACTTTATAAAATAATTTTTACATCTTACTTTATGCAATATTTATAATAACTTCTACTGGTAGATCATTATAAAATATCACTTCACACTTATCTCATACGTACTCATACGTAAAAATCACTATCAACAAACAAACTTAACTGATAGTTACAAAATACTACAACCTCACTCGCGTCTTACAAGTCACCAGAAAACCTGATCTATAAGTCATTGCTTATAGCCTTTAACTCGCACATATAGCTAACATTACGAACATCGTAGACAGTTATAACATGTACCACATCCATAAACGTTAGTGAATGGAAAGCGCACGTGTCTTTGACAGACAAACCGTCGTAGAGGTTGCATATTAATTCATTCACAAGGTTGAGTGTATCGTGCGACGAAAGAGCCTGTGTGAGACAAGGAATTACTCTAGACTTGACCGCCTACTTCATGTGGAGCAATAACGACGCATGGGCAGCTGATAACTTAGATATAGATAAACTAAGATAAGGACTTGGGAAAATTGTTTTCAACCTTTTACACAGTGTATGGAGTTTTTATGGATCGTTTTATCGCTAAATTTACCACCAAACTTGTTATATGACTGTAATATTATTTAAATTATCTAACTCATAAACGAATTTAAATTTTATCAAACAAAATGAACAACAACAAAAGTAATATGTAGATCTAATACTATTTAGAAACACCATTGTTGATTTATCCAACATTATGATATGTTTAAGGTTTTCATTTATGAATCGGTCACGTATGCTTACAGACCACAAGAGCCTACTCTCAACACTCAACCGATTTTCGCTTTTAATTCTGAGCGGATATAAATCAAATTAGCTTGTGCATCATCGACAAGCATCTTAAAACAAAAGCGTTCGAACAGAGCCGTACTTCGACCTTGTGTACGTCATCTGCTTATCTGAGGGCACTCACAAACATTTGGGCGGCGCTAAGCAAACAACCTTGGGGAAAAATTAAGTGTGCGATTTCACGATAAGTGAACAATTCAATAGTGGGCAACCTTGACCAGAAAAGATCACTGACCTGCGTAACCATGTCCCAGTAGAAGCCGTCGAGCATCGATTTGCCATGTTGATGTTGTCTGCAGAGAGCCGGCCAGAGGGAGGCCCGTATGGGGCTGTTGATCGGCCACGAGTTCTCCCTGATGATGAGTTTCAGTTCCCGCTTGCGGGCCTGCTGGATCAGCGGCTGGATCTCGTCGTAGGTCTTGAGCGGCGCTTTCTTGCCTGCGAATAACGGGGACGGTAAGCACTGCGTCCAAATGGGGGCGGGTTCATTTTGGGCGAGGGACTCGGCGCTGGGCGCTCGGAACGCGGCGGGCTCTATGTACATCGCGGAGGCGGGCACATGCTTTCGGTGCGCGCGCGCCGGCCGCACTGCCGCCGGCCGATAGCTCGCCCAGCCTCCGGAAAATGCGATAGCGCCCCGGCACTGTCACACTTCGATTGTTTATCTGACCGATTAGCCGCCGCGCAGGTCGTTTAGACCGCACTATATTTTTTAATTTTTTTTTATAAAATATTTTTATAGCCTTCGGAAGCATCTGATCGTAATTTTAAAATTATTATTTGAGTTCAAATAACGAAACGTACAAAGAATTTACTTTTCTTGTTTTATTCACTTACTTTTGGCCCACATAACTACTTAATGGTTTATTTTAAATAATTACGAATTTATTTTCTATTAAATAATAGTGTTTATTATTCGATTAACAGCTATTATTACACTCACGACCTCTACCTAATAATCAAAACAATTCGCACCAAACGTCTCAACACTAAATTGGCACTGCAAAAATTCGCATGCCCTGCATTAGGGTAAAAGTACAAAGCTTTAAAAATAGTCAATGAATTATAGCGAAAACGCATTCTGCATTGGCCCCGCGCCAAACGAACGTACCCACAGCCAGCGTACTGAGCGATTTGAAGTATTTCCATCTGAGTAACAATAATGATGAATGATTTATGCACCTTTGCACTACGCGAATCTGTACAGGTATGGTGCATCCAGAAATAGTGTATTTCCCAAGAATGATCAAAACTGCACATGATCGAATCGCATGATTTATTAAACAATTCCGCTCGCATCTTGAATTATGATAACGGATAAACAATAAATAATATAAGATATTTTAATTAGTTCGAGAATGTACGTATGTATGTAATGTAATTGATTAGTTACTTCGTTTTCGAATGCTGTTAAATTAATTATATTTCATCAGGTAATAATTAATTACCCAATTTGTTTACCTGAGTACCTAATTATTACGGCTATAAACTAATCTGATCGTTTAGGAACATTTAATTTTTAAAGTGAAACTTTTATTACATCGTCTCAAACTTTTTGGTCTGTGTAGCGCATGTCGCGTGTATCGCGGCTGCCGAGTAGGTATACCTACTCGGCACGCGACATGCGCTACACAAAGCAGTGTTCGGAACCGTTCGAACAGTTTCACGTTTACCGTGGTTTCATAAAACCACACAACATTTTTCTTAATATACCTTGTACCTATATCGCGAATCTTAAACCTTAGACAGAAGATCTGTTTTTAACTTCAGTTTCACTTCATCATATTTAACACGTACCTTATTATTTTTAAAACTCAATCGTTTAAATAACAAAAATATTTACTTAAAGTCCATTACTTAATGCCCACAAAACTATTGGCATTATAATTAGTTCCGATCATTAATTTACTAATGAATAATATTAAATAACATGAAGTTGTTTACAAAATATCATGTACCCCTACAAAATCTTTTGATTATAAAAAAATACACTTTTTATCCCCTTACGGTCGATTAGACCGGACTACCGCAGTCAAAGGTTAAATTTCACCATAGTTGATAGCGGCAGGTTATCTCGCTAGCTTTATATTTACATCTCTGATTATAAAAAGCGTGAGTGCCAAGCACACGTGTCAGACGTAAAACTTCTTTGATAAGATTCAAAGATACTTACTCCATGACGGGACGTTATTGCCATGACGCGACCTTTAAATTTTACTCTCAACGCGCCTAAAGAAGTTTCACTTCAAAAACATCCAAAATAATACGATATCCTAAATTATAAACCCAAACGGTCGTTTAGACCGGACTACCGCAGTCGAAGGTTAAGTTTCACCATTGTTGATACCGGCAGGTTATCTCACTCGCCGATTAAAAGTTAAACATGAAATCGTATTTATACTAGGCACTTGCTTTGTTCTGTCGATTCGTTATAATATTATCTTCCTATAATGTGGAATGTTGACTGTTTACATTATTTTAATAAATAAATAGGTGAAACACACATCGTTACAAGTTAAAGTTTTAACAACTTTTGTTTTTGTTACAACGATTTATTTTTTAAAGTTTAAACGTTATCTTCCTTTAATTATTGTATGTTTACTATTTACATTATTTAAATAAATAAATGAGTAGACACGGCGATACATGTTAAAAATTTAACTAGATTTGTTCCACCATGTTTACTATTTAAATTATTTGAATAAATAAATGAATAGGCAGACAGCGGTATAAGTTACAATTTTTAACAAATTTTAGCACTATTCCACCGATTCGCTAAAATATTTTCCTTTAATTATTCCATTTACTATTTACGTAAACATTATCTGTATGAATAAATAAATGCGTAGACGCAGAGAGATATAACTTGAAATTTTAGCACAAATTACGACAATCGTATTCTTGAATGTAAAATTGTTTTACAATTTGTAATGAGGATTATTTTTGGAAATCTTTCTTTGTAGCTGTTCGAAATTTCAGCACTTCCGTTCTGCATACTTTATTTTATAATGTAAACGTTTTTTAATATTTTCTACCTTTAAAAACAACAGGCAGGCACTAAAATCTTTAATATTTTATCTCGTGTTATTTTTGTTTAAATCAAGTTTATAAGACGCTCGCATGGTACCCGAATAAAAAGCAGCCTACTCTTTATCAAGTTTTATACAAATACAATTTTGAATGAAAGAGTAACTAACATACTACGTTTCATATCTACATATATGAAAACTAGCGGTCCGCCCCCGCTTCGCCCGTGGTACCTACATGTTTAAACTAGCCTATCTCTCAAGTTGGATCGAACTGCACATGGTGTGCGAATTTTATTATAATCGGTTAAGTAGTTTAAGAGTCCATTGAGGACAAACATTGTGACACGAGATTTATATACATATATTAAGATAAATTCTTGACAATAATCATCTACTTTATTGAAATGAAGTCGGTTACGCACAAAAGGGTAATTAATTGACTATTTAAATAATTCAAAATTCATTATTTCCAAATTATATCATTAAACAAAAATAAAATTGAATATATTCGTGTTTTTCCAGATGCGTTTATGTACCATTTTTTGTATGCATCATTTTTTTATATTCAAGAAAATTTAATTAATAATCATAAAAATATTTTCCCTCGATCGAACAATGCAAACATATATCTACATTCTACACGAATAACCGATGTTTGTTTCACTACTACGTAATTACTCTTTTTTTGCGCTAATATTATGTTGTCTTCAATGAATTATATTACAATTGTATTTTATAAAACATAAAAGGACGACCGCTAAAATTGAATAATATCTAAGTAAATCCAAAAACGGTTAATAGCAAAATAATCTCCCAAAATGTGTTATCCTACCTACCTACCTTCTTTCAACGTTGAGACAAATTATTTTCAATTATTGGGAAAACCAATCATAATATACTATCTGTGGTAAACAGTTCTCACGTAGATACGGGGTACAAAGTCCAAAAACAAGAAATTAAATCTCCACCGCAAGCAACGTGAATTAAAAATTTGCTAAGTCATACATACAATAAGTTATGGCTAGTTCCGGGTTACAGAAAATCCCTTTGTAATTCTAATGAAATTCTAAAAAAACGGGTAATCGTATTCTTAAATTTTAATGCAAATTGTTGTTCTGTTAGAAAATCTCATTTTGTATTAAAATAGTTATGTTTGTTCCCCTTAAAATCTAGGAGGCATCTAACCTGCTCGTTTTCAAATAATAATTAATAGTAGGTTCTAAACCTATCGTCTTCAATACAGGGAAACATTCTTATATCGTTTTAACACTAGTATAGACCCACATCTTAATAAAATTTGCCAATATGATCTCTTCTAAACTAGTAGAATATTATATAGATAGTCTTAGAGCTAGCGCGCAAGAGCAACTTTTGTCTCCGCAACTATTTTGTCTCTCCAATCAACTCTATGGGCTAGTATGAAAGTGCGCGCACGTAGCAACGCAACAGCTCCCCATACAATTGATGGGAGAGACAAAATAGTTGCGGAGACAAAGTTGCTCGTGCGCGCTGGCTAGAATGTAAATAATGCCTGCCAGCAAACATAACATAGTAATATTATTTTCTACGCTAACCTATCGTGGTTTCAACTACACTAAAATTACCACGATTCTAAAAAAGCGCCACTATCTGAACAATAAACCATTACGCTATTTATCCATATCATCGTTAACAACATCATTTTTATGACTCATAAACACACTTATCGCGTCGTCACAACACGTCGTATTGCGTCACATTGCACACGAATTATCTCTTTTTACGGATGGATTAACAGCGCCTCAACATTATTTTATTAATTGAAACCTGATGAGCTACTTAGTATTGGATAGAAAAATGCATTAACTTTCACAAAAACTTTTCTTATATTTCTTAAAGTTGTATGAAATTATAAGAGGAAGAAATGCATTTGGTTTGATTTTAAGACGACTTAACGGATTTAAAACGTGATTTAAACTTTGCATCTAATCTCAATTAAATGTATCGACAGCATGGCGATTATAGGTGGTCGCCATATAAGTGCTCAATCTAAAGTAGATATAATTTGTATTAATGCTATTTCTAACTACTCTTTACTCTATCCTTGCTTAAACTGATAAAATATTACTGATATGAATTTATTGACAGATGTACTGAATAAAAACTTGCCTCTGCTCTTGTTGCCTTTTTTCAATGCAGGTGTTCATAAAAGAAACACCTAATGTTACATTCAAACACTTCTCTCTACAAAGGAAGTGTCTGTACACTATATCTAAAGTAGGTTTTATACTGTTATAAAACCTATTTTAGATATCCCACCTGCCTTTTTTGTATATAGTAGATATGAACCACAGAACAGTATGTGGTGTGGTATAAACTATAAACATACCTATTACTGTATTATGAAGAGCAAAATGAAACATTTATCTATCTATCTATCGATATAAGTATATATAAATAAATAAATCAATGTGAAAATCAAAAATCAAAATGAAAAGACTTCCTACATGACATACAACAAAATCCTGGGATTTTGTTTTTATGACAAAGCAAGCAAAGGGGCAGGTAAAAGAGAGCATATTCCTACCTGAAAGGCCGGCAACATACTCACAATGTCTCTGGAACTGTGGGTACATATGGGTGACGTGGAGAACTTACCACCAGGTGACGCGACTGCTCTGTTACCTTCTAAATAAAGGGAGGGCCACCTGATGTTAAGTCTAACCTGGGATGTTACTGTGAAGTGTGACGTCATCAAGCACTACCTAATAATCCCAGTTTAGAAAGGTTAGGCGTTAGATGACCTATTTTTCTTTTTGCCATTCCTATCTTTTTGCCATACCTACTGGAATTAATACTTTATAGTAGGGGAGCCCAAGAGGGGATTTTGGGATTTACTCGAGCGCGTCAGATTACTATAAGGGACGGTACCTTAGCTATTCATTAGTACCTCTAGTCAATAT
This sequence comes from Colias croceus, assembly GCF_905220415.1. NCBI lineage: Eukaryota > Metazoa > Arthropoda > Insecta > Lepidoptera > Pieridae > Colias > Colias croceus. The sequence continues at coordinate 1,915,967 of NC_059539.1, read as the reverse complement.
GAGCAGTTATGGTTGGTGGGTGCGCTCAGGGGCCCCGCTGGAAAATTTGAATAATCCATAATTCCCTAAGGTTGAGCTCGAATCGTCAGATTAGCGAAATGGGGACTTCTTATATTGTAATTAACCCCCCCATATATTAATCTGACGCGCTCGAATAATATTACTTTAATTTTTTACCCTTTCTTCATAGTGATTAAATCGCCACTTAAATCGTCAGATTAACGTATACTTTTTTTCAGTGACGTCCTGGAGCATGCAAAATATCAATATCTAACGCGCTTGAGTATTTCCAAGCCAATTTTTTTCTTTTTTAAATTAAAAAAAATCAAAAAACCCTTCCCCACCGCTAAAAGTGAAAACATTATAGGACCTTTTTTTCTCGCTATGGTCTAATCTACCAATTCTAATAGGTTCCCGTGACGCTCGAGTAAATTACACATTTAGCATCCTGGGCTCCCCTACTATTATGACGTCACGGTAAACCCACCCGTGCCTCCTTCAAAAGGGCTATAAAATCACAAATACTTTACATTATAAACAATGACATCTACCGGTGTAAAGCGCAGTGTCACAGCATTTATCAGACATCGTTATACAATTAAATACATCGAGAATAAATAGATGTCACTAGTTTCTCGGATTTCATTCGTAACGCTCGTTTGTTATTGTTTGTTTTTTTTTACAATCGGTACGACATTTTTGTTCATAACGTGAAGGTAATTTTTTACGGCAAATGTTATTGACCTTTAGCAGTAAGTTTCGATCTTTAGAACTGTTTTCAGTTAAATGAGTGGTTTAGGGTTTATCACTTAGTCATCATTTCGATATTTTTTTCATTTCGCCCACTATAAGGACCAATGTTTCAATGTTTCCAAGTTATAATCTACACAAGTGATTATTGAACTTCGGTTCAGTTTTTGGGTTTAAATGGGTTAAGAGTTATCATAGTGTGTAGGTATGGTAATTCTGCTCACTAGGCTCACATACAAGTTATAATAAACAAGGCCATAAATATGAAATAAAACGAGTGTAAACACAGCAAACGACACACCCTCAAACATAAAACCGCTTACGTATGCGTTTTGCAACGTTAGTAGGTAACCATGTCAACTTGAGCTAAGTGTATTAAGTAGACTGTCACAAGTTGCAAAACTTAATTTAGGTATAAGAGCATATATTAACAGATTTTTCGCCGATTTAATACAATTTCTAGGTCAATGAACTTTAAAATTTCTTTTTGCAATGTGCGATGCAGATAACACTTGAAACTGAATATCAAGTGTATTATATTTTGGATTTTTTTTTACTTCAAGGTTTAAGAAGTAAGTAATTACAATAAAGGTGGTGTTTCTTACTCTTAGTAGTATTAACTTAACAATAATGACATATGTTAACGCTTTAAATTATAATTAATCAATAATCAAATTAACTATTTTAATTTTGAAAATTCCTTTACCTTGTTCATTAAAAGTACATTATGACTACTTATCTGTTATGTTTTCTAGGTATCATCCCGGAAAAGTCGTATATATAATAAATATATAACAGAGTCAAGTGACAAATCGATAAAATACATACAACTATGTTAACTTTAAAGATAAAACTAGTTTGTTCCTGGTCTTAAAATACATATTTTTATGTTAAAATGATTTGCACCTTGTTCTACAAACTTTGTATGTTAAGTGTTATGTTAATACAACCATGAATAATTTGAACATATATTTCAACAAGTTGATAACAATGTGAACAAGAATTGAGAGATTATATTTATGAATACATAATAACATATACTATACCCTATACACCTACTAGTATAGGCATTATTTATTATCCCCTGATAGTAGTCTTCTTTCAAAGAGTTATAAGTTGGTTTTGGTTTAAGAGCTAGCGCGCAAGAGCAACTTTTGTCTCCGCAACTATTTTGTCTCTCCCATCAACTCTATGGGGAGTTCACTCTTCATATCATAATCAATCACTTTCTTACTAGCCCATAGAGTTGATGGGAGAGACAAAATAGTTGCGGAGACAAAAGTTGCTCTTGCGCGCTAGCTCTTACGTATATAAAAAAAAAAAACTATGAAACAATGTGCTACTTTTGACAGCTGTAAGCGTTTATAAACCGCAAATGTATACAGTTTTAAAACATCGACGTATAATCGCGACCGCAATCATCCAGTGGCAAATGGAAATGTTTCTATTTATACTATTCACACTACTAAATGTACACACAGCACCATCTTCTGTACATATAAATAAAAATAAATTGCCGACATATCTCACAAATTATAATTTATGATTTATTTCTAAATTAATGCGCCGGAGCACGTGACAAATCTATTGCAATAAATATTGGCCCAGCAAAGCTCAAACTAGATAGAGTACCTAATAGTTATTACTCTATCTATATTTTGGGCTTTGCTGGCCCGTTCAACGCCTTTCCAACCCTTATTTCTCTTTCTTTAGATTTTCGCAACGAGGAGCGAAAATGCCCTTAACTGAGCCGCCATTTATATGTAAATAAGGATAGATGAAAATCAGTTCTTAAGTTCAGGCGTCAAAACTTTCAGGAAGTTTAGATTTTTTATACCTAATTTAAACATTTCAAACTTTATCTTCATTGTATTTTTATAGGATATTTGAATGCAATAATTTTTAAATATGCTTTTAAATTCGCATTCATTATCTCTCAGTTAATAAAAATACATACGAAATATTTAAAATAATGTTGTTTATGATAATAACCACAATCAAATTAGAAACACATGAAGAGATCTTCTATTATATTAATAGCTAATAAATATATCTGAAACACCAGTAATATGTTAACGACTCTTTGTTCGATATTAACTCATATTTATAGCTGTACAACAGATCGTAAATAATATTCTACGTATCTCTAAATATATAGAATATTATCATTATGTAACTCATTAGTAATAACGTTTAAGATAACTGAAAAGTGAAAACATATAGTCCTAAAACATGGAACAGGAAATTACCTATATAATAGGATATTTGAATTTTCGTATAAGTTCAAATAGGTCCAGTCGTGCACGAGTACGTGTTTTGTCTCTCCCATCAACTCTATAGGGAGTTGCGTCGCTAGTCGCTACGTGCGCGCACTTTCTTACTAGCCCATAGAGTTGATGGGAGAGACAAAATAGTTGCGGAGACAAAAGTTGCTCTTGCGCGCTAGCTCTTAGAGTTAGACACATCGAATTTTAAAATTTTCACTTTCATTTCCCACATTGTAATTTTCTGCTGAAGTTATAAGAAGTGAAGGTGTAAATAGAAGTTATCTTATTTTCTAGATATAATCTTTAAATATTATATTTTTCCTCCATATCTAACTTCTAGGCGCTAGCCGACGGCCGCGGCTTCGTTTCTAATATAAATAAAAATTATTTGCGGACCAATGTATTTTTTAAATATTTATTTTTAATGAATGAATGTAACAAAAACAGTGTTCAAATTATTATATTTTATGAAACGTAGTCGGTTAAATAAAGTTTATTTATATTACAATATTTGTCGTCGAATAACAAGTAGGTATTAACTATTAAGTGTTAGCCCAGTACAGGAACTCTATAAAAACACATGTTTTTCCTACTTTATGACAATCATGTTATTTCAATTGTGAAAGTTAATCACATATAATTACGTTACTTTCAAATTACTTCGAATATATTATTTGGTAACTCGTCAGTGCTATTCTTAAGCAAGTGTATTATTAAATTCGCGGTAATCAAATTTGGGCAACTTTCTCGAATTGTAATATTTACCAATATTTTTTTGCAAGTTAAAATAAGATGGGTTATGATGTACAAATAACTAGTTACAGAATACGTCACAATTTCTTAATAAATAAACTTTTTATTATATATAAATAATAATAGTCTAAAAAAAAACTAAAAAACACGCTTTTTATAGAAAACCGAACTAAAAAATAGAAAATTTTATCAAAATAGTGTATTGTCATCGGTCCTCAATAAATCTACAAAGTTTGAACGAAATCTGGCCGTTTAAAGTGGGTCAAAATCGCGCCCAAAGAAGTCGGTTACAAACATACAAACATACAGGTGAAGCTAATATAAAGCGTGTAAAAAGTACACGTCAAATCGTGGTAGGACAGAATTAAAATGCATCACTTTTTAATACTGACAAAAAATCCATAACAATAATCTTTTTTGAAACGGCAATCTCAATGTCAAGTGTCGATTTAACAAGTCGCTGATAATGCGTGGATATGGTACGGGAGCTACCAACGTTTTAAAAAAAGTCATTTTAGTATAGTTGGGTTTTTGATATGCTGTTTCTCTTGCTATTTCGGTTACAGTCCGGGCTGTCTGGCTGGCGGTAGTGGTTGCGTTTATTAGTGCGCATCTTATCTGCACAGGAAGATATACTTAACTTTAGTCATTTTTTAACGCGTAATTTTTAATCTTTTGCCTTTAGATAGATCCATCAGACATATTTTTTTTATTGCAAGACGTTTTATTCGTTGTTAAATGGGTGCCATACGCAATTTTTTATTTAAAATAATTAAAATGTCATCGAAATAAGTGAAATTACATCAACATGAGTCCGCTTAAAAAATAAGCAACTAATAACTTTATTACTTATATTATACTATCCTTTTTTAATACTTATATTAAATAATTAGTAAACTAATATCTTTAATAGATGCTTTCATATTTATTACACTTTTGGGTATTAATATGAATTTGATGATATGTATTTGGTTTTTATCAAGTTTACATTTAACGTCCTATTTGAGGTTCGTTGGGAAAAGGAGGCACCATGGTAGATTGTTGCAAAAAATTGTAAATAGTAAAATGAATATTATATATAGTATATGTAACACAGTGATTACTTATCCTTCACGGGGACTCATGTTGATGGAATTTCACTTATTTCGATGATATTTTAATTATTTTGAAATAAAAATTGCGTCTGGCACCTATTTAACAACGAAAAAAACGTCTTGCAATAAAAAATGTATGTCTAATGGATCTATCTAAAGGCAAAAGATTAAAAATTATGCGTTAAAAAATGACTTTAAATTAAGGATATTTTCCTGTGCAGATAAGATGCGCACTAATAAACGCAACCACTGCGGCCAGCCAGACAGCCCGGACTGTAACCGAAATAGCAAGAGGAACAGCATATCAAAGAACCAACTATACTAAAATGCTCACTTGTCAACGTTGCTACCTCCTAGAATAATACTTCAGAGATACTTTAACACTTACATGAAAACGGAAGCATCTACCGGAAGATTGTCTCAATGTTTCGTACCTTAGTCATTCACAAGGTAAACAAAACGGAATGCGATATTGCGTATGCTGTTTTTTATCATCCGTATTAAATGCGTCATACTCATAGGGCCTTAGCATACGTCCGTTTTTTTATAAATCGATAGTTTAATACTAAATGCTCAATAATACGCAGATCGTCTTCTTGTACGTATTTTTGTGTGTCTTTTCGATGATGCATCGTTGCTTTTGTATTTAAATGCAGATTTGTAGAATAATCCTTACTAATATTATAAATGCGAATGTCTGTCTGTTACTAAATCACGCCTTAACTACTGAACCAATTGGCATGAAATTTGGTATAGAGATATTTTGATACCCGTGAAAGGACATAGGCATATTAATTTTACCCCGGGAAATAGGATAGGTTTTATCCCGGAAATCCCACGGGAACTGGAAATATGCGGGTTTTCTTTGACTGCGCGGGCGAAGCTGCGGGTGGAAAGCTAGTAGAATATAATATGGTTCTGATTAATACCGAGAGGATTGTGTAGTTTCACGTTTCACGATGTTACATGGATGATATGTATTACATTGTAGATTTCTAGTTATTGTACGTTTCATGTTTCACTCGATACGTGCAGTGTACTACTATGTAACACTGTGAGACTAGTTGGAATGAGGTCAAATTTCAACCACTGAAACATTTTATTAGTCATAAAAGCTTCTAATAGGTAAGGCTTTACAATACCTTCTAAATAAATCCATAGACTTCCAAGATCTTAGCAAATCAAAAAGATATTCAAATAGGCGGTCGTTTTTTTATTTCTAGCATTTAACTATTAAAGGAACACCAAAATATCAAGCTATACAAACTTCCAGTATCATCTCTGTTTTAGTTGAATCAAGATGGCCGATAAGAGCTAATCAAGAGACCCCATTGTCTAACAACACGACAGTGATGAATTACATTAGCTTTTCCAAATCTTTTAAGATAAAATTCTCAAGTGGTTCAAATAAAAAATAATTTATACTATAGCTTCTTTATTCTTTAATAGATAGTTAGCGTACCAAAGGATTAATTACATACAGAAGCTATTTTTTATCAGAATCATCAGTTCGCATGAATTTATTTAGCCTACATTAAAGCCTACAATCTACATTGAAGCATCAAGCAGCTGAGCAAATATTATCTCGTACAAAACTTCAAACTAAATTCAAAACTTAAAACAATATACTCTTTTGAATAGAGTGTTGCTTTCAGAAGTTAATTTTTTGACGAAAAAGGCATTTAAAAGTAAGACACCGAGACATTGTGATATACATCATTTTCATAGTCGAAGCATCGAGTGGAGTGGAGAACCAAATGGTTTCTCATGCACAAAAAATCTTTCTCTTCTAGACTAACCTCGTCACAGTTCGTCCACGAAACTGTCAGTAAGTAGGAACTCGCTCCATCCACTCCATAAAATATAGAATTAATAATCGATTTCGGATTGGCGATACTTTTATCCCAATCCAATCAGAAATGCTTAACCTTTAAATGACCTCCCGCTCTGTTCAATCCTGATAATACTTTACGCTTCGTTTTCCTTACAAAGGAGTCGATTTTATCTCAATAAATTCCAGATAATTCCATTACAGTCGAATCGGTTTTTGATTAAAGAGATTTTAACATTTAATACCGTGATAACCGACGAAGTCATAATTTTTAAGAAATGGAATTCTTTAATCTTAATAAGAGAAATAAAAAAACTTCATATTTTGATAAGTCTGATATTCGTAATTGAATTAAATTTTGACTCTCGATATTTCTGCTACCAATATTTTTTCCAAGAAATTGATACTTGGAACGTGGTTGAATAAATTTTAATATGACCAATAAAAAATAGCGTGATAAATCTAATTTTTGATAAAAAACTGATTTTACCGGCATTCTTTCCTTACACTATCTAATCACTTAAATCAGGCATACATTTTTCTGTACAAGCAATCTTGAATCGGGCAATCTTGGATAGGTTATGGCATTGTGTGAAGTTTATACAATTCAACGGGAATTACGTATCTTTGTTTCACAACAATACCTCATTGACACACGTTTCGTGGAAATGTTGCCTATGGTTATAGTTTTAACGGCTACAAGCACGGACGGTGAACGCGTATGAGATGCGGCTTTGGTAAACATTTTGTGGTGAATTATTACGATTTCTTTCATGGAAGATTCGGCATAATCAAAAAGGTCAGGTACCCATGCCTACAACTAACTTTATATACCAACTATATTTTTTTTTTATTTTTGCTCTAAAGTAGTTATCCTTATTTGTTCTATCAAGGAAGTTTTAACCGAACGAGATTTAAAGAAAAATATGGCTGCATTATAAACTATAGAAATTTAATGATAAAGTTAATCCCACTAGAACCTGACTTTCACGTTTTTTTTTTTTCAATATTAGATACAATTCTTACATTGTTAAAGGGTTTTATTACCCTATGTCTTATATTTAACATAGGATAAAATATAACATTTAAAAAAAGGTTAATTCATTTAGTAGCTTTTTTGGTACAAACGTAAAACCTTTCCTCGTCCATGTCATTTTATTACTATTGAGGCTACTCCATCTTCACTATTTTTCACAATAACCCCACGTATCTCTTTATTTATTACCACGAATCTACTGGATCATTCTAGAACTCATCAGAATTACGACATTACTTGGAGCAATAAATAAGTAGAGTTATTTGCGAAGGAAGAAGGTGTCGCAGCTATCTCGCTGGCCTACATTTGAAAACGTAATTTAACTAAATTAATTCACCAGATAAGCAAAATACCTTCAGTGAAGATATGAGACTATTTAGAACTTGAACAACTTGTAAAAGTTTATCGTAAGTTTGCATGGAGAATCAGGTAATCATCTATAGATTGGAAAGCTAATATCTAGTTCCTTTATTTTATTATAACTAATATAGATTCATTGTTTATAATCATTCCATGCAGTGTAAAATATTCAATAAGAAATCACTACTTGCGTATTTCACGAAATATTTCTTAATGAAATTCAAATGGACCTGACCTCCGGGTCAATATCTATTAAATATTAACAGCCTGGCGGCGATTCTTCATGACACTCGATTCTCTCACATAAGCACGATTATTTGAAAAAGAAAAGAGGTTTCAAAACTGCCAGAAATATCTGAAAGACGAAGTAGAAATCTAATTTAACGGAGAACGGAATAATACGGTTATTAACTTTTCCAGCCCGAATGATCTTTATTCCTCGGGGCTCGGAGAATCAATTATAGGACCTCCTCTTTTAAACGACTCTTTGTATATTTGACAGACGCTTTCCACCCTAATAAACTTAAATCGACGTAAACGAACACTCTCATTAAAGTTGTTTGCGTCGAAGATGTTACAAGCTACCACACCTTAACAATATCAACGTTAAATATCAGGATATTTTACTTTCAGGAAATATCCAATACAATACTATAAGATTAAACCTATCTTTGTTACATTCACTTCTACGAAACTTCCGCGAAGCATCCGTAAAGAATCAATTGCATAAGCAACCGTACTTGGTCCATTTATTCTCGTGTGCTCAGATTTAGATAGGCAGAGGCAATTTAGACAATTGCCGGACCTTTCGTAGTAGAGGCCACGCAGTAGCAGGAAGAAAATATGAATATAGTCGATCTTTTAAAGTTTAAACTAACTAAACTTGATGACAAAGAGAGTAATCCTATTCTAAACTAGTTATCTACCTACTACCTTATATACATCCCGTCCGATTAGGGCCCTTCTGGCCTCCTCCACTCAAGCGACAGCCCAAGCCGAGGTTCGAGATCCCCGTCAAGGGGGGACGCCCTTGTGCATGTCGCTACCAGTTCAGAACCTTCAGTTCACCCCCTCGTCCGCGTTAAAATGTAAAAGCCCTTCTGGCTAACATTGAGAAACACCTTACTAAAAAAACTTATATACATAACTAATTATAAGCGTGAATTTTGTCAGGATGCATGGCGTTGCTACTCTTTCACGCAAAAACAACTGGTCGGATCTGTATGAAATTGAGAACAGAGTTTGTTCATAGCACATACCTACGCAAATCGAAACCGGGTACGTCGCGGCTGAAGTCGCGGGCTTCGGCTTGTCTTTTATAATAGTAACATATTACTTTATAGCAGCTTTTTAGCTATACCTTATAGCTTTGGACCAAATTTCCAAATTATGTTTAAATTTATTCCTTAGCCCATTGAGCCCCAATGGGCCCCGATCGGTCCCAGACACAACAGATTTTCAGTGTCTGTGGTTCCGGGGCTCACTGGATTAATTTGTGTTTCTCAACCTTATGTTTGATATTTTAGATTATTATAACTACCCATGGTTTATTTTTTAAGCTATAGATATTTTATTATAATGTTATTTTATTTTGTCAAACACTGATGTACCAATATTACTTGTGCTATAGACCAATACTTATTAAGTTCTATGAAAATTTATTATTATTTATTACCAAATGCAAGAAATAATTGATAATGCCAATCATTCAAACTATTATGCAAAAGATAATATTTGTACACAAATATTAATATGATGTTATTTTTACATTTAATTGATTGAGTGAATTTCTTGTGTAATAAAATAATTATTTAGTAATCAGAATTACAATAAATATACAGTATGTTCTTATTATAAAATGTTTTAATTTATTTTAAATTATTACCATTTTTAAATAATGAATTACTGTTGAATCTGTTTCAACAAAAACCAGAAACAATCCTACACCTGTAACTTTACCCATATTATAAAATGCTGACACTTATAAAGTATCAAATTACTGCAAAAATTACAAAAAATTCAGTTCATCTGTAGATAAGTATAAATGTATATATGTTCTCAAATATCACCACATTGTATTGTTATTAATTTTATGATTAAAATATCAGTAACTTAATAGTCTGTTTTATTTATAACTTACTAGCTTTCAGGCCGCGGCTTCGCCCGCGTTTTCAAAGAAAAACCATACGTTCCCGTAGGATTTCCGGGATAAAACCTATCCTATGTCCTTTCTCGGGTATCAAAATATCTCTATACCAAATTTCATGCAAATTGGTACAGTAGTTAAGGCGTGATTGAGTAACAGACAGACAGACAGATTTACTTTCGCATTAATAATATTAGTATGGATATGAATTTTATATTACAATTAGAAATGTATGGTATTCAATGTGTTATGTGATTGACCATTTTTATAAAACTACAAATATTTTTTATTTTAAATTTAATTATTAACTATTATTGTTGGAATTTCCTAACAAAGGCAAAAATGCAGTGTAATATACATTTTTCATTAAATTAATAAACAAAAACGCTATTTTAGTATGCATGACAATATAATTTACATGTCTATGTAAAACATGCATGCATTGCAACACAGTACACTTTGGTTTTCAAACAATGGTATGTTACACTGTTTCTCCACTACACAAATCAGCATAAACCTTATAGACACAAGTTTACATTGTAAACAGGAGAGAATCCACAACTCTCGGTAAATATTTACACAGAGATAATGTATAATTATAGTGTGCCTTAAAATAATAAATATTTGTTTAGTTAGTAATTCAAACGTGATAATTCTTTAGGACCATAATCTTCAAGATTTCCTTTGAGTATAAACGGAACCATTAATTTGTATTATAGATTATGGATAAGATAAATGCTATCTTAATTTTACTACAGCACGATAAAGCTGTCTTTTAAAAATTATGTTTTATAAGAATGTTAAAAGCAATACATACCTGGTGGGCTATCAGTTAAAATGGTGATTCCGGAGGGATCAACGTGAGGAGGGAAGGCTTCATACAAGTCGGCCTCCTCTTCAAGCACTGCGGACAACATAACGGAGGGCATCCCGGCTCTTAGCCTCACTCACTAATGACTAGACACTTCACAACACTACACTCACATCCAGTTACCCTATCTCACTAGGAACTCACACCGATGAGCTCCCGAGAGCCATTCCCTACCATAACCATGTGTACCCTTCCCGAACACCTAAGTTAAATCTTGCTGCACCATCTTCAAATCTGAAACCAATTAACCAGTTGTTATCACTGAAAACTATGTCAGGACTGCAAATTGTTTTATAAATGACACTATCACGCCGATAAGTTATCAGCGCGCACAATGAATGATTTAAATCGCGTTTGATCAACCACGCTTTTGAATTAATTATCCAATTGGATATAATTAAAGCATTGTACGGATCAGCTGATTAAGTCCGCTGCCAGGAGGGGCTCAGTATTCTACGTCTATTTTAAGATCAAACGGCAGCTGATCTTGCGCTGTTCAATGTCAGCGCGCAAGTAACGCCCGCGGCCCGACTCCTGTCAGAGAGGGAACTGCGAGTCCCTGCGAGAGAGACTGGCTAGCGCGGTACTCACCGAGATCCTGACGATAAATGATTCGGAGCAGGATTTGCGACTCCGTATTTACCGCTTTGGAGTCCCCGCGGCGACTAAGCCGAGTGCCCAGTTCCCGGCGCAACGTAATCACGGATGGGATAATACCTAGTGTCGAGTGGCCTGTGGGAGCCGACGCGTTTGCTTTGTCACTTAAACGAACCACAGTTCATCACACAGCTATATCAGTAACTGACCAAATGCACGGATACATCGTAAGATTGTTTCACTGCCCGCTAAATAAGTAATTTGCAACCTCTGTTTCGTATACCTAATCAAATTATCGATGTATCCGGTGAAAGTCGTATTCTATGATTTTTAATATTATTCGAATTCGGAATTTATTTTATTTAAATAGACGATGTATCGTTACTTATACTATTTTTATGAAATTATGTATTTCGCGCATCTAATCTATTTATGACCTATAATAGCGAAATAATTACGAAAGTTACGTTGAACATAGCCGACTAGCCGTCGCCCAACTTTTGCTAATCAAAAGCATAGACTAAATTAAATTTACCATAGTAAAGTTACAGTGTTAAAAAAAGCAACCCTACAGATAATTAATAATCTGTGCATACAAACATCCATTATAGAATTTATCTTCTTTAGAAATTCATTAATTAAAAATAATTAGTTATTATGAAAATAATGTGCAACTAAATTAAAACAAAATTAAAAACACTAATCAAGCAAATAAGAAAAATAAAAATATTGGACTTTTAATCAATACTAATATTATAAAGCTGAAGAGTTTGTTTATTTGTTTGTTTGAACGCGCTAATCTCAGGAACTACTGGTCCGTAAAAATTCTTTCGGTGTTAGATAGCCCATTCATCGAGGAAGGCTTTATATCATCTCGCTAAGACCAACAGGAGCGGAGCCACGAGTGAAACCGTGGAGCACAGCTGGTATTATATAAAATTACTCGACTAAATCGTTTACACAGATTTTAACTAAAGAAACTAATCTTCATTTGTTACTTAATAATCCGTTAAAAAAACAATGTGTTCAAAATTATGAGAAAAAACAATTCAACTCTACTTGTTACAAAATGATGTAAAATAATAACGCTGTCAACTTATTTATATTGTATATTCTGTTTAATTAATTACTTATTTATATCAATCAAAATGAATATAATTGTGTTAGCGTTTTAACGCTTTAGTAGCTAAATCAACTCATTTTTTTCATACTAAACTTCTCTCATTCATACATATAATCTACTTTCGAAAAATTCTTGAGTCTGTCGCAGATGTTAGTTTTTTTGAAATTGTATCAAGAAGCTTATATATCTAAGGGCGTATTCAGAAAGAAAGCTTGAAACTTATAAGCGCTTATAAGCGCTTATAAGTTTCAAGCTTTCTTTCTGAATACGCCCTAATACACTGGAGATTGCACTATGATCATTAACTTGTAACAAGAAAATATAACCTTGAATGATGTCAGTGTTGTTTTTTGTCTCTTTCTGTGGAGTGACCACGCTGGTTTGTATATTCAGGATTTTTCGAAATAGAAAAAAATTAAAAATCATGGTCTATAAATAATAACGACATATATTTTTAACAGTACATATATATATTATAATATTACTGGTCATACTTTATAGGTACATACAATTTTAATTGGTATAGAATGATAGTTTTAAATAACTTTTGGCTACAAAGCCTGGATATGAACAGATATATAGCATTAGCATCCTTTGTAAGGAAAGTTGTGTTTTGCATCAGATGCTGTTTACCAAATTGTAAGCTACTCAGTAAAAGAAGAACTGTTCTTCTTTTTTAAACGCGTTGCTTCGACGGGACAATTTCAAGCCAAAATCATCAAAGAAAAACTGTTTATAACAGCCTTGCACAAATTTCAGCTAACTTTACAAAGTTCATTTTTCAAAAGGTATTTTTTTCTGGGTCGTAATCCTCAATAATTTTACCCTTGATGGGTACATATATTTCTTTTTATTTTACTTTTTGGAAAGCTGAAATACCTAAAACAAAAAAATATGAGGTAAGTTAAAAAAGTATAAATTTCAATGTAAAAACGAACAATCTTATAACTACATGTGAGTGCAATACCGATGTCGTGTGTTGTTTCATTACTAGTTACAATCTTGAAAATGGTGTTCTAAATATTTTCATCATAATATTGTTATTACAATATATTCTCTTCACTATCCATAAAAACTCGTCATCATGGTTACCATACTTGTTAATTTTGTTTATTGAAAAATTGTTGAAAAATTATAAAGTATTAGGAAAATAACAAATTTAATATGACTGCTTACTAAAATGATGCAAAATTTTACAATTTTTGCCATTGAAATGATTTTAAACAGGTAAATGCAGGAGTATTGAGGAATATTGTAAATAACGTAAATATACACTTGCCTGTGAAATTCTATGCCAGAATTTGGTGTTCAAACACTTCTGCAATTTTGCACAATACCATGCATTCTTTTTATACGGAAAATATTTATTAAATAAGCAACAATATTAACTTAAATATTCGAAGCGACGCAATTTTTTTGACACACATGCCATATTGACAAAGTGAGAGTTGCTACAATTTTATTATGGTGACTACCCATAATCAGGGAGTATCGCTTTTTAATAATTGGTTCAGATACTTATTTTATTTAGCATAAACAATAATTGTCTCATCCAACAATGCTTCTGAATGACGTTGTTGCCAATTTATCAACAAACTCATGTACAAAAACTAATCTTTTGCTCAGAATATTACAGCATACATAGTAGCCTTGGGAAAACTTCGTATTAACAGTGGCAATACCAAGTTAGGTGTGAAAGTGATAAAAAACAACAACTGGGCAATATTTTCTTCTTACACGACAAATGTTCATACCGAAATCTCCAGTGTATTAGATGACGTAAACTTCTTGAATTGTATCATTTTCTATAACTATAGCATATTACTTTCTCTGTGCTGCACTGTTCTGTCATACGCTGAATCAAATTGTCACTGTCAAATGCCAGATGTTTAATGACACATGACATTGTCGTATTGTACAAATACTGGTACTCGCTGAGTGGCGATTGTGACTTGTGAATTGTAATTTTTATTTCTGCTGCGTTTATTATTAATATTAATTTAATATCTGTTTTGAGTAGTTCATTTTCATTCCCATGGTTTAGTGAAAATGTCGCTAACGGATACAGAATGTTTGAAAGGTACTGGCATTAATATTCCGTATTATTCATGTGTACTTTTGAAAGAATAATAAACTAATGAATTTGTTATTTTACAGATACGGTGAATGTATTAATAAATGCACTCTGCGACAGCGATAACTCTGTAAACAACAACATAATAAAATCTCTTACGAAAATAGCCAATCGATATCCTAATGAAGTAATTGAAATAATATGTGAATTTTACAAAAACACAGTTCGAATTAACGTCGTACAAACGGGAAATATTGTACAGTGAGTATTTGTTTTAAATATTCATCGTTCTATTTAATAATTAATTGCAAAAGCGAATATTTCTATGGCTTGTGTGTTATTTTGTTAGATAAGCAACATCACTGCAGAGAATCATCAAAATCCGTTTATAAACATACATCCATGCATTCTTACAAACTTCGTATTAATAATAGTAGTAGGATACTTTGAAATGTAGCTACTACATATTATGATTTACACCATAATATGACACAGTTTTTCGGACTGTGTATTTACATATAACTACTTCTATGTAAATAAGATAAGCAATCTTATATGAATGCAAACAAACAAAGTACTTTAAATTATATTTTTATACAAACACTACATAAGAGTCTTTAATATATTGTATATAAATAGGATACTTACACAAGCATGCATTGTTAGGGCTTTCTTTCACACTCAATCATTTATTTATTAAATTAGACCTCTTCTTATCATCTTTACTAAGAAGTTGTCGGTATATTTAGATATTCCTTTGGCAATGTGCATTTAGTACCAGCATTACCTTTTTCCACAGGACTAACAGTCGCCAAGCAGAACTATCCTTATTTTCTAGACATTGCTAAAATTCACACAAAACAAAAAAAAAAAATGCTGTATAAACTTTGAATCGTCATGACATAGACCAATTATTACCTGTACCTTTACCAACTATGATTTATACTTAATACATTTCTAACAGGGTGTTAGAGCGAACATGTGTAGACCAAGTGAAGAAACTAAATCCGTCAACAGCGGCGGAGCTCGTCAATGCTATGCTCAGGGCGATGACGGAAAACCCTTCGTACGAGCCAACTGTGCAGATGGGAGCTTCAGCCGTTCTTGTGGCTCTGGGCCATGAGTTTCTGGATCTCGTAAGTTTAATTTTTAATGATCATAGAAGCATAGACACTTTTTATGTATAGATATGTTACCGGAAATGTATGAAATCAAGGAATTGTATAAAAATCCTAGGAAATGTGTACAAGTCCGATACCATTCAGGAAATGTATAAAATATTGTTTAATAAACTATTTAATGCATAGATATCCTAGGAAATGTATTATCTTCCTAGGAATTCTATACAATTCCAATATTGTATTAGGAAATGTTTAAAATAAATGATTTCTGTAATTTATTTATTTATTTATTATATTTATTTCAGGTAACAGACAATAAATTGTACAGACCCATAGAATAAATACCTTACAGACTCACATACATATATTAATTTAAAACTAAAACTAACTAAAACTATTAAGCACTACACTATACACAATTCAATGTAATAAAACACTGTATCGGGTAACAGTCTTACCGTAAAATAATAATAATATGTTCATATTATCTTACTAATTAACATTTCTTAAATCAACTTATATTCAATCAAATTAAATTTTCATTTGGTTAGTAATCAGTCCCCTCGTCCCGCTGTCCCCTTGTACAAGTCCCAGTTGGATTGTATAATCCGCCGTATTACAAACGGCCGGCAATTTGTAATATGCCGAAATTCGTCTTTTTCCAAAATTCTACAAAAAGACGGTCGTGAGCCGACGGATAGTAGATTAGAGAGCCCATGAAAAAACATGAACCTAACCTTACCCACCCCCTTATCCAAACCAAAAATTCTGATTACGAATTTTCGGCCCTCCCCCCCATCGACCCGCGTACCTTCCAATATATTAGATGTTTTACATTTCCGATTGCTATTTAGGAAATGTATAGATTTCCTAGGCAATGTGTATAAAATAATTTATTTCACACATTTCCGTGCGACTTTAGGAATTACATACATTTCCTTGGAATTGTATACAATGACGGATTACATACATTTCCGTTAACAGATACATTACTAACTATATATTAATCAAAAAACCAATGAAACAATTTTGAGCTTACAATTGGTTTTATTTTTAATAATTTTACAAAAGATATCCTTCTTGATTACTATAAAAACACATTTAAGCATCAGAATATTATCTCGAATTCTTTAAAGTGGATTTTGCATAATGACTCACTGACACTCAATCAAACTTGTAAATTATTAATTATATTGAATACATTTTCTAGTATTCAACATTATGCATTTATTGAAATTAAATAAGAAAATGAAACTGCTGTAAAAGTTGTATAAATTATCCAACCGCAATTTTAGTGTCATATAAAATAATATCTTCATTATCAACTCATATAATATTTTGTAGTCCAACACAAAACAATTAATTCATGAAATAATATTCTGACCTTTTAAAGACAAGCAACCTTAATACTTTTTATATGAATAGGTATATAATCTTGTTTTAATAATTTCATTAATATAAACACATTTAAGTTTTGTGTAAACCAGTTCTCTCAAATCTATACTTATATTATAAAGCTGATGAGTTTGTTTGTTTGTTTCAACCCGCAAATTTCGGAACTACTGGTCCAATTTGAAAAGTTATTTCGATGTTAGATAGCCCATTTTTCGATTAAGGCTGTAGGCTATATATGTATAATCACGCTAAGACCAAAAGGAGCGGAGCAACGCGGGTAAAATCGCGGGGCACAGCTAGTTAACAGTTGATTTGATAATCAATATCAGCTTTCAATGTAGTCTGTTAATGAGAAGTGTTATTGTTTTTGTATATATGCTATCGAATACATGCACACATGGTTTCATTATATCATTATTTGAACAAGATGTGTTGTTAAAATAAAATACTCATATTCTTTCGATTTTGTTGATGAACAATATTTCATCCATTTTGCTAGATTAATTCGTATTTAATTAATTTTTAAAAATTTAGTTTTTAACATTTTTACGATTTTATCCAAAGATATTTTTCTTTGAAAGATAAAGTTACCGTTCATGAAAAGCAGCTTAAATAACCACAGTTTTGGGGGCTTCTTTAAGCTGGTCCGATTTAAAGCATATAACGTTAAAAATCATTAAAACAGCCATGCCCCAATAACCGCCTCAAGTGGGGTTTATTTAGTTCATTCAAAGAAGCCTTATAAATAATCCATGCAAGTGATTGAATCGATTGCTGTATTTAGGTTATAAATAAAATACTTTAAGGGAGCTTGTAAATTTTTTTGTCATATATATTATTAAAATTACATTATTTGGCCGAAAAAAGTTTTGATGTTCGGCAGATTTTGCCATTTTTTTTAATGGTCATTTTTAACTGATAAATATTATTAAGTAAAGAAAAACAAGATTACTTAAATATTATTCAGGTACGATCACGTCTATCCTTAAAACAAATCTTTATCGGAATCGGAGACTATGTTCTTGTTTCGTACTTTTTTGAGGGTGTTTTAGTAGTCGGGTATTAGTGTTTAAAATTTTATTTTTATCAAATTTTCTGCATTTCTATATATCATTTCTACAACTAATAAACATAGATTGATAGGTTCACCGTAAATCTATCCAATTGTTCAGGTACTTCGCAGCCTCATAAACCAATTGTCCCCGGCTTCCGTGCCGCACTACACAATCGCTCACACCCTGGGCACACTGGCCGTCCTAAACACCAAGGACATGGTGCCGCATATCAAGGAGATCCTGGGCAAAATGCTACCTTTGTTGCCCCTAGTCAGGCAAGATGGTCTCAGACAGGCGTTCGCGTATGGTAAGACTTAATAATTTACGAGTGATCTATAAAATTAGTGCATATCAAGGAGATACTGGGCAGAATGCTACCGCTCCTGCCTGACAAGTGGTAGCACTTGTCAGGCAAGATGACCTAAGACAGGCGTTCGCATATGGTGAGACCTATAAGTAATCTATAGAAACCAACATCAGGGATATAGTTGTGTATATAAAGGAGATCCTGGGCAAAATTTTGCCACTATTGGTTTCTGTTAGGTAAGATGGGCTCAGACAGGCGTTGGCGTATAATAAGACAAAGGCAACTATATAAAAGAAAACTTGGACAAAATGCTACCACCCCTACCGCTCGACAGGTTAGACTATGATTAGGTTATTTATAAGTTTATAAACAATCAATTTGTGTGGCTTCATTGCCTTACAATTAATTTGATTTAATCTGATATAATGTGGCAATCTATTTGTGGAATAGAATTTTTTGTCTCGAAACGTCTCATTCAATTAAACCATTAGTATCTCTTTAGAAGATTATTCAACAATATTATAGACGTAATGAGAGATCTACTAAGTATTTTTAAACATATTTTTTAAATTAATTCTTATGCTTCCCTCGCAAAAATGATCCGGTATGCATCATTAACACTGTTCAACGCATTTATTTAGAATTCAATAAGCAGTTTTAATTAAATTCGTGATATTTTTTGTAATCAATCAATCATGTGTGTAAAATTATGCAGATCCATTGAATTTTCCTTTTGGCTTTCATTTCAAGATGTATATGCACATAAATTATTATTCAATAGTATTAATATGAACTCTTATTTACGTGGATGGATTTCTTTTTAACAATCCTTTCAATGATAATCATAATAAGCGTAAATAAGTCACTTTTACTATAGAAAAAGTAGGTCGCCTTATAATTGCCCATGTTCATGTTAAATTACTTTTACTTACAGCGTTCGGACATTTCGCTGTCGCGGTGGCTGAGCAAATAGGCGACAACGTCGAGACCGACAACATAACATCGATAAAGGATAACTTTGTCACGGAATTCTCGATTGTATTCGATGTCCTATACAACCAGTGGTTGCCTTCTTATGAGCCGAAAGTATCAGAATCAGTCCTCGAGGCTTTAGGCCCAATTACCAGACTTATTTCAGAAAGGCAGTTCAACGAGACTGTCAATAAATTTGTACTTTCATTGCTCTCTTTGTATCGAAAACCAACGATAAACTTCTTTAGTATCAGCCAATGTATTTCGTATTTGCTAGCTCCATCTCCACTGAATCCCAAACTGTCGCTAAATGATAACGTAATTAATTCGATAAACCACGTTTTATGTAACTTGGTTCTGTTGGAACCAGATTACGATCAGCCACATACAGTTAAGAATCATTTTGAAGTGCTCCGTTGTTTTGATCACATGGCGACACAATATCCAGATCAAACCATTGAAATGCTCTTGCACATGTGCAAAAATAATCAAGAAAGAGAAAGACTGAGAGCGGTTATAATACTTACACATTTGACGACATCGTCACAAGTGTTTATCGAAAATTTCGCAACGAAATTCATAACCATTTTAAAAGTGATGATCGTGATGGAACAGGGTGTTAAAATGAAGAAGATTCTCGTCAAAGCAATAGTTGCTTTGGTATATAGGAATTGTATTATGGCCACAGAGGATTTTGCAATGGTAGAGTTTATAGTAAAACACTGTGGTTATGAAGGACCAGCAACAGTTTCCAAAGCTGAGGCGCAGGACTTACGTGACACTTGCAGAAATTCATTGGTTCTTATGTGCAATACTGTCACAAGTGTACGGACACAATTATTACATTTACTCCTAACTGCCCTCACTGTTGAAGATTTCACTCCATCCATGTCTACAGTGAGTCATTGTCTCACTTCTTTACTACAGAATAATTCTGAAGTAACTACAGATGAGCCTTCAGATAGTGTTGAGTCAAAATGTTCACCGGACCTTGTATTCGTTCGATGTCTGATGCACGTCGTTGATCCAGACGAGAAAGATAGAAACAGGAACCTTCTTATGTTCCTAGAAGAGTTTTCTGGTGATGTTCATAAGAATTTAAAGAATGCGTGGACCATTGAATTAGATAGATTACTAAAGTATGTTGAGAAAAATGAATCTAGAGAACAGTGGCATGGAATGCTATTGGATCTATTGGTTTCCGCTGTTGAACAGGTTAATAGCAACAAATGGGTTGAGAAAATATCGTCATTGATTTCTCAACAGATTCTCTCTAAAAAACAATCGCCGATGATCAAAGGCGTGGCTTTACAGTACTTAGCTGTTTTATCTTGTCATATGTCAAACGCCGCTGCAGTTGAGACTGTGTTAAAGATAATTCTTCTTGCTCTCAAATCAATTCCAATTGAAAGTGTTGATTACGTAAGCAAAGCAATAGGCATCGCATCTAGACAACACGGAGAATCCGTACTAAATGAATTGGATGCGCTATACAAAGACAATGAAGCAAAACGAAGCAATAAATTAATGAATTTCCTCTCATCTAGAGCATCTAAGAATGACGCCGAACTTGCTATAGTCAAGTACGCTCTTATAACGTGCTACGGAAAGGTCGCAAGGGAATGTCTAGACGTTCATGTCCTAGCCAGATTAGGTGAAAATGTCACATCAATTCTATTAGAAATCCTTAAATCAGGTCCCGGTTTCGATCTGTGCAACGCAAGTGTAACAACGCTTTACGAGATTAGCAAGGCACTTCACCCAGCGGCCCACCATAATGTTACTTTGAGAAATCGCTGGCAATTATTAAATGCTGTTCTCGAACAAATTTATAATTCCAATCTGGAAAAACGGAATGTTGAACTATATCCCATAATAGTGAAAGCATCAAAAGCGCTCACGAAGTTACAAAAAGGCATTTTGCCGGAAGAACGTAATACAATTCTTCGCGTACTCTTTAACAGTATATTTGGAGAACTATCTTCGTTTAAACGGAAGTATGAAATTGAAGGCAACGGTGATAAAAACGATTTATTGGCCAAAACATTAAACGATTCTTTAACTTTACTTCATGAATTGATAAAAGAATTGATCATTCAGTCAACATGTTTGAGTACAATAGATGATATTATTGGTTTACTTATGGAGTGGATCCGTCATGAAAACGACGAGATAAGAACCGCTGCTGTACTTATTCTTCAAGTCGTCTTTGATGCTTATATTAAAAATGTTAAACTAAACTACGAAGCTCCCAGTAAATTTGGTCAAATGGGGTATTTATTAGGTCTCATTATCCCCGGGGTAGCTGATACTAATTTCCCAGTTAGATTAACGACAGTAGACTGCATCAAACTCATAATTCAGATACAAGATTTGTACGAAGGCCATACGATTGAGCCAGACGACGAATGTATGAGCAATCTAACCCAGTTACAGAACAATATTCTAACGAATGATCTGTGTATGATAAGTGATTATTGTATGAAGCTGTGTGATACAATTTCTCCTAAAATACCCCACTTGCATACTATGCAATTCATAGAAAGTTTGCTTGAAAGTTACGATGGACATGAGTTGCGTAGTGTTGGTATTAGTTCTATATTAGACGCGTTCTTCGTAAAGAAGGGGCAGGATTTGTATCAGAGTATAGAGAGGATAGTGGAAGTTATGTTGGTGACGATGGAAATGGTGAATGATGAGGCCAGAGCGAGGCTCATGCGGCCACTGATGTCGTTGACGAGACATCATTCCAATGCAGTGACTGCTGTACTATTGGGACAGAGGATTCCGTTGAGGCCGTAAGTATCTGTGTTATTAGTAATTATTAATACATAAACTGTACGATTAAGTACCTAATCGTACAGACAATGCAACTTCCCGGAATACAATCTCAATCTTAAATCTTATAATTTACCCCAACCCCCCAACATAAACAAGACTTAACATGTAATGATAGTTTGAAAAGTTAATTCATAACATAAATTAGTATATGTATGTAGGTTTTCATTTTCTGACCCTTAAAATATCCCAAACTAAATTCCAAAGTATAATTTTTTTTAAAGACAGACAAAGCACAAACACACGCATTTTGAAGTAGGACAGTGAAGGAAAAATAGCAATATTTTATAATTCACAGTTGCGTAGTAAGTTGCTGGCGGCATCTAGCCCGTGACGAGGGACTCTCCATAGCCATAGTGGACAATTTCTTGCGACTCATGACTTCTATAGAGTTGTATGAAGACCCCTACCATATCACTGAACATCACATCGCTGCATTGCAACCTATGACTGTGAGCTTAAATATTTAAGAATTATGTATTTAATTATTACAAAAATATTTTCCATAGTGATATTGTAAATTATATTTATTACAAATTCTGCAATTTTCCTCTCTTTATAGCCATACAATAAAACTTGTGTAATTACTCCATTGTTTTAATAAAATTAGCTCTTTCTAACATTATGCAATTCTTAAAACTCTTTTTATATCAAAGTAATCAAAATATTTCGGCTGTTAAACAATCAATTACTCAAGTACATACATTATCCTAAATGCTCACAAAAAATAATTACTCCATTTCCCTAAATATAATTACTCAATCACTCCATAAAATTTTTTTTTTTACTCCAATATCCTCAAAAATTTTCTAAGCCATTTTTTATTTATTTTTTCTCTTTTCTTCATATTAATTACTTATTTTCTAATTATTTCAGCTCATAAGCGCTCTAGGCGAGATGTTACAAGAGGAATCTATGCGACCAATATGCATGAACAAATTCTCAGAACTATTTGCCGTACTCTACACGACTTTAGCTTGTTATGTAGAGGCGGAACCACCAGCGTATGTAGTACCAACAAATAAGGGACAAGAGAGATTCGGATTCATTCCCAACAGAGAAGCTATCAAATTGTCCCCGGCTAGGATCACTGTGAACACCTTTAATAGCTTCCTAGAGAGAGCTGATTGTTATAAGGTGGGTTACTACTTAAATTTGTTAATTGAAAGCTATCTGAAGTGTTGCATGTAGATTTATGTTTCGAATAATTTTGTTTTTTTATTTTTATTTTTAATTATTTTTTATTTCTATGCCATAAGTATACAATTTGACAGCCATTATGAACAATGTTGTAACTAGAAACAAAGTGACGCATTGTTTTTCGCTTTTCTTAATGTTATTTGACTTATTATTTTTCTATATTTGGCCTTGTTCTCGCTTCATATTTATAATTCATGAATTTTCCTTTCTTTTGGGATTATTTAGGTCAAGGAAGCGTGCTCTCTATGCTTAAGCATAGAACATGGCGATAGCTCAAGCATTATCCTGGAACTAGCGCCAATCCTGGGCAGTTCTCTCAGCCGTTCCTGCCCGGGCCAGCTCTGTCGGTTAGTGGGAAGTGTCGCTGGATACGCACGGTCGCCATTACCGCCACAACGGTGTGCTGTTATCGCGTTGTTGGCTGATCTTTTGAACTATCGGTGAGGATATTTCATTGTGATGACATTGATGTCAATGTCGTAGATGTCGCTATGATATTTTAATTATTTACCAATGTAGGAAATAATGGAAATTAGTTGTTTCGTTAATATTTTAAACACAGTTAAAGGAGTGTTTACGAATTGAACCTTCTCAATCAATTAAAAGTTTTAGCATCCGCTTGCGTTTTTGAACTTGACAATGTGAAAATAAATAAACGTTACATTTGTTTTGCTGCCCCAGGTGCAACGACAACCCGATACTAATAGAGAGTGTGATAGCAACTCTAAACTCCGGTTGGAAGGACGAAAGCCCACGCGTGCGTTGCGTGAGCCTGCGCGGTGCTGCCAACCTCACGTGCCTGCGTTCCACTGCATCGTTACCGGCTGCTATATCCGCGCTGAGCCAGGGGGTGGATGCACAGATGATGGTGTAAGACGTTAGCCATATATCTATATAGCTTATAGTGTAGGAGCAGCACAAGAACTGCGCGGTGCTGCCAAACTCACGTCCCTGCGATCAGCCAAATGGTGGACGCGTAGATTATGCCGTGAGATATCTACCGCTATTTTATATTTAAGTACACAAGCTTTTCGCTGCAGTTTCGCCCGCGTAGTCAGAAGAAAACCCACATAGTTTCCGTCCCTGTGTGATTTTCGGGATAAAAACTATCCTTTGTATATAACTATCCAAGTTACCCTCTATGTGTATGCTCATTTTCATGAAAATCGGTTCAGCAATTTTTGCGTCAAGCGGTAATTAACACACAAACATACAAACTTTCGCGTTTATAATATTAGTAGGATATCAAAAATCAAATTTTTGCTTGATATTTTTGTAATAGTAATAAATTAAAGAAACACAATTTCCGTCACAGATCGCCCGTCGAAAACGTTCCCCTAGCTGCCATACAAGGGCTCAGTCGTCTTTTGACTGAAACTGACAAACTGGACAAAGAGTTGGATCGAGAATTACTCGCGATCTCCCAGAAAATCCGCCCCTTCATGAACACGGATTGTAGCCAATTAAGGGAGAACTCCATTCGTCTCTTTGGCATCATCGCTGAGAAGGTCAAGTCTGAAGGATTAGTGGAGCAAGCTATAAGTTCTCTGCCGTGCTTCCTGTTGCATTTGTGTGACAGCAATCCTGCTGTTGTGAGGGTGAGTTATTTTTTACATTTCTGAAGTAATTTTTATTATCTTTTAATACGCTCTGTGAATTAGAAGCTAAGTAAAGCATTATGTCATATATATGTACAAAAACTTCGTATTTTGTATAAACAACATCACTCCATTCCTTTCAGGCGGCCAAATCGACGCTCCGCCAGCTGTTCCGGACGTTCAACGCGCGCAAGTCGAACGAGTTCATCCAGACGCACCTCGTGGACGAGGGCCGGCTGTACCTGGAGCAGTTCCTCAGCGCCCTCGTGCGGCAGCTCGCGGACGAGCGGCCCTGCGCCCTGCCGGCCTGCGTGCGCGCCCTGCTGCCCTACCTGCACACCGCACGGGACGCGCTGCGGCCCTACGCGCCCGCCCTGCTCGGTCAGTGTCCCGCAGAGTGCGCGCCCTGCTGCCCTACCTGCACACCGCACGGGACGCGCTGCGGCCCTACGCGCCCGCCCTGCTCGGTCAGTGTCCCGCAGAGTGCGCGCCCTGCTGCCCTACCTGCACACCGCACGGGACGCGCTGCGGCCCTACGCGCCCGCCCTGCTCGGTCAGTGTCCCGCAGAGTGCGCGCCCTGCTGCCCTACCTGCACACCGCACGGGACGCGCTGCGGCCCTACGCGCCCGCCCTGCTCGGTCAGTGTCCCGCAGAGTGCGCGCCCTGCTGCCCTACCTGCACACCGCACGGGACGCGCTGCGGCCCTACGCGCCCGCCCTGCTCGGTCAGTGTCCCGCAGAGTGCGCGCCCTGCTGCCCTACCTGCACACCGCACGGGACGCGCTGCGGCCCTACGCGCCCGCCCTGCTCGGTCAGTGTCCCGCAGAGTGCGCGCCCTGCTGCCCTACCTGCACACCGCACGGGACGCGCTGCGGCCCTACGCGCCCGCCCTGCTCGGTCAGTGTCCCGCAGAGTGCGCGCCCTGCTGCCCTACCTGCACACCGCACGGGACGCGCTGCGGCCCTACGCGCCCGCCCTGCTCGGTCAGTGTCCCGCAGAGTGCGCGCCCTGCTGCCCTACCTGCACACCGCACGGGACGCGCTGCGGCCCTACGCGCCCGCCCTGCTCGGTCAGTGTCCCGCAGAGTGCGCGCCCTGCTGCCCTACCTGCACACCGCACGGGACGCGCTGCGGCCCTACGCGCCCGCCCTGCTCGGTCAGTGTCCCGCAGAGTGCGCGCCCTGCTGCCCTACCTGCACACCGCACGGGACGCGCTGCGGCCCTACGCGCCCGCCCTGCTCGGTCAGTGTCCCGCAGAGTGCGCGCCCTGCTGCCCTACCTGCACACCGCACGGGACGCGCTGCGGCCCTACGCGCCCGCCCTGCTCGGTCAGTGTCCCGCAGAGTGCGCGCCCTGCTGCCCTACCTGCACACCGCACGGGACGCGCTGCGGCCCTACGCGCCCGCCCTGCTCGGTCAGTGTCCCGCAGAGTGCGCGCCCTGCTGCCCTACCTGCACACCGCACGGGACGCGCTGCGGCCCTACGCGCCCGCCCTGCTCGGTCAGTGTCCCGCAGAGTGCGCGCCCTGCTGCCCTACCTGCACACCGCACGGGACGCGCTGCGGCCCTACGCGCCCGCCCTGCTCGGTCAGTGTCCCGCAGAGTGCGCGCCCTGCTGCCCTACCTGCACACCGCACGGGACGCGCTGCGGCCCTACGCGCCCGCCCTGCTCGGTCAGTGTCCCGCAGAGTGCGCGCCCTGCTGCCCTACCTGCACACCGCACGGGACGCGCTGCGGCCCTACGCGCCCGCCCTGCTCGGTCAGTGTCCCGCAGAGTGCGCGCCCTGCTGCCCTACCTGCACACCGCACGGGACGCGCTGCGGCCCTACGCGCCCGCCCTGCTCGGTCAGTGTCCCGCAGAGTGCGCGCCCTGCTGCCCTACCTGCACACCGCACGGGACGCGCTGCGGCCCTACGCGCCCGCCCTGCTCGGTCAGTGTCCCGCAGAGTGCGCGCCCTGCTGCCCTACCTGCGGGACCTTATTACTGGAACTTCGTTGTCTGTCTATTCGTCGGTCCACCAGACCTTATCTCATGATTCGTTATAGTTTGAGATCAAAAAATTGTCAGGGATTGTGCATCTGTTGTGGCAATAAATATAAAATAAAAATAACATATTTAAGGAAGCTCCCAGACTACAAATTAGACAAAAGAATTTTTTATCGATATTGATAACGGTACTACATAAACGCTCTAAATACTCACTTAAAAAAATAAAAAGAATAATTAAACAAATATACAATAAATGAAAATGATACGATAAGAGTACACAAAATAAACGTGATTATGTGCAAGTCTTTGCTCGTTATTTGTAATAGAAACATCTACTGGTGAATAAATTAAAATGAATCCAAATCATAGTAAATTTATATTCAAGTATATGTTTATTTTACATAAAAATACGATAGATGTTAGCTATCACAAAAAATATTTTTTTTTAATACAAAATCTTATTAATACCATAATATACATAATAAATAAAAAATTGATTATTTTACGGAAATTTATTTCGCGTACGAGACGCGTCGCGAGTACCACTCGCACTTAACTGATTATATTATAAATAATTTCTCGTCGTAATAATCTCTCTGTATTGATAATAATTACCCTTTATACTGTTAATAATAATTATTAAGCCTTATAATATTTAACTTCCGTTAATTGCTCGTTGTACAAATAAATAATAATAACTCATTTACCCTCTACTCTGACAAAAATAATTACTCCTGAGAGTAATATCTCATTAGTATAATTTCACATTATGCTTTATATTTAAAAAAATACATGAGTGGTGCCATTTTAATATCCCAAATCCCATTTTAGGACAAGACGCAATCGTTTATAATTAAACAATGTGGAATTAGAAGATTATATGTTTTAACTCTGTGTAAACATACGTTTTTAAACAGAGTTAAAATATATACTCAAATGAAAATTATAATAATTTATATTTTACATTTTCCAGGTTACCTATACGCAGAATTAGACCGGATCCAGGAACAATACCCAGAAGAAACGCGTTTAGAACCAGACATTATCCGCACAGCTAGATCCAGACTTTTACAGCTCATAAAAGACCCTAACCCTCTAGTTCGACAACATTCAGCTTTCGCTCTAGCGAATATAACCCTTGTGTGTACTGAAATATGACCCAAAGTCCGACTCACTTCAGATTTGGTAAATGGCAAGATTGTTAACAGGATATACATTGTCCAATGATTGCACTTAGTGGCCTTAGAAGCAGGGTTGAGGTTGGTGATTGGATGATCCTTATGTCTATTGGAATAAGGTCTCTAATGCAGTAATGCATTTGTTTTACTATCTTATGTCATTAATTTTTGATTTTTAAGGGCTGATTTTTCAATCTTTGGTTAACACCAAGGTTAAAACTTATTCATCGAATAACGTATTAAACTACCATTTCAAAAATGTATTCTAATTGTCCGTATTTGACAGTTTACAGGTGACATTTTATAATACTTTAATGGACGGATAAATTTTAACCAAGAATTGAAAAATCGGCTCTTAATCTATATAATTATATAGATTTTCCAAGGGATTTCGTTAATAAGATTTTTGAGATAGGTAGAATATTTAATAATTATTACAAAATCTATAAGTACATATATTAATGCATGAATTATTATTTAAATCTCGAATACGAAATTATATGTATTATTAAATTAGATTATTTGTTCAATTTATTCATTTATACGTAATATAATATGCGCAGTCTTACTTTAAATCAGAGATTCAATTATATAAAAAATTCTTTATATATTATTATATACACTACTATATAATATAAATAATAATATATCTACACATATAAACTTGAAGGAAAAGAGAATAAGGTTGTTATAAAATACTATACATAATTATAATCTATCAAGTTATAATCTATCAAATTTAATGTTAGCTCTTTCACTAACTAAATATACTACGATTAAATTTAAACAGTTTATAAAAAGATGTTTTAAAGTTGTTTTTGATGATGGCGATCAATAAATTGCCTTTTTTTTCTTAAGTTCAAATGAAATTATATTCTGTTTTATTTAATGTACTATTATGTATTTTGAATATTTTCTTTGTATTGAAATTTGGAAATTCTCATTTTTTATATTCCATGTTAAAAGATGCGTTATGAAAGATATTGTTTTTTAAGCTATTGAATAGCTTCTATCGCGGGCCTTGATCGCGGGGACCGCATCGAGAAATTCCGTAACGAAAAAACCTCACGCTCCCCACTCCGACGGGCGGAGGTGTGGCTTGAAGGCATAGCATGCAATAGCTTTACCGCGGCAGTCCCCGAATGCCACACGTCGTTTTTATCTATTCCTGTTTATTATGTTTATCAAACGGAAAATTATGAATTATTATCTATAAGAGTAATGGACTTTAAGTAACAGAGTCATCGCTAAAGGTGTGATATTTAGATATAAGTGATTATTGTTGCTTTTATATATTTTATATAACGAAGTAGTGGCAGCTAATAAAATACATTTTCTCACTATGTAGCGTCATAGCATTTTATACCAGTTAAAACTAAAATTTATTAATAAAAAAAGCGTGTGTTCAGCACACGTGTCAGAAGTGAAACTTCTTTGGCAAGATTCAAAGATACCAAAATCGTCGCTTTACTCCATGTCGTGGCGGTATTGCCATGACGCAATCTTGAAATTTTAATCTCAACACGCCTAAAGAAGTTT
Organism: Colias croceus; assembly: GCF_905220415.1. Classification (NCBI taxonomy): domain Eukaryota; kingdom Metazoa; phylum Arthropoda; class Insecta; order Lepidoptera; family Pieridae; genus Colias; species Colias croceus. The sequence goes on along the minus strand of NC_059539.1, from coordinate 1,885,874 downwards.
CACTTCAAAATATATCTTTAATCAAGAAAAATATAATATGGGTTATTCTGCATGTATAAAAAAAATGTATTTCTTCAATTATTCGATTAGTTATTAAAATTTTTGTTTGATATAGCACATTGTTGCCAAATCTATGATATTTTATAATCTATCAAATTATATTTATATTATGTTTGTTTTTCGCTAATGTTAAACTATTTCATAGAAATAACAATATCAGAACGTTATTTCGCTAGTTTTAAAATAATTATTGTCTTTTATGGCCGGTTTTACCGCTTCTGGATATGTCCTGTTAAAATTATCTATCAGTTAAAATAACGTAAAAATGTGTCAAATAAGATATCAGGACAATTGTCAGCAAGTGGAGAAACCGGCCCTAAAACTTGTGTTTTTTTTTATGTATACCTAAAAGTATACAGGGCTGTCACACCGTAGGTATTCTAAGCTCAATGGAGGTTATAGTTTTGCATACGCTGAGAACGTAAAAATACTTATTAAATTCCAGATGCATTTTTTTTCAAATAGATGAATTTTTGTACACCCATAACAAGCAACCCGCCCAACTTTGCCACCAGCACGTGAGCTATCGTTTATGATTATGTTTTCATAGACAATATGCTCACATAAGCGAAGCGTTATAAGCCGGCTGCGCGAAGCTAGAGAAGAAAACATGAATTTTTAGGAAAAATTTAGCATAAAATTTTTGGCGTAGTTTTGTTGTTTAAGTATTTTTTACGTGATCCATGTATGCAAGACTACAAGTTCTTTCGCACTTAGTATACCGATAATGGGATACCCTGTATATAGTGGTATTGTAAATGGTTCTTATTTCTAGTAATAAGAACCTAAATTCGTATGGTCCACCGTGCTGGCCTTTTAAATTAAACATATTGATATTTAAAGCGTTTAATTAAGACAAAAACATTCTAAAATACATTATTCCAAAATAAATATTCTAAAATGTAATACGTAGGTATGTATATTTTGATGTTGGAAATAAAGCTTATTGTTACTGATTATTGTGTTTTCTTTGCCTTCTGGGATTCTCTGGTAGCGGTGAAATCGCATGCACTGCATCTAAAAATAATAATTTTTTTTAATTACCACATTTCATATTCCTAAAAATATTATGAAAGCAAAAGTAACCACATAACAAAATGAAAAATGCAAACGTTTTAAGAATTCACTGAACCAATTTTAATGAAACTTGGAACAGAGCTAGTCTTGCTTCATTTATGAAAAAGGCTCAAATGTAATTAATGTTCATTGTGCATGAACTTTATCACTGTCAAACACGTCAATCATGTCGTGGTTTCATATGTAGTAAACTTACTTTGGTTCTCTCGATAAATAGAACTCCTTGCAAGGATCACAGTACGCGCGGACCTGACGATTGTCCCATGATACAGATTCCATGCGCCATTCAGGAGATACGTAAGGCACTTGCAGCTTTTGCAGGGTTATCTGATATTAAGTCATAATTTGTTATAAATTTCTTTATACCAATTTCAACTTATTTTCTCTTTTTCACTATTGCACAATATAAAGAAGATACAGTAGGCAGAAGATCAATAAAAAGTGAAAAATAATGTATCAAAAGTTATAAGTAAGTAAGTTAGTTTGCTTGCATCAACGTAGGCAAATTTATTCTCGATCATAAATTAATTTATTACCGGCTGAGCACAGGTAAGTTGTCCATTGAGCGGCGCGCGGTAGCTGTGGTCGCGCCAAGAGTTGCGAATCTCTTCTTGCATCTTCTGTACGCTCGATTGGTAAATATCGTTTATTAGAAGTTCGCGAGCTCTATATTGAAACTTGAAAGTTAGCATATTGAAAAAAAAATCGATTGTAAAGCACTCTCTGATGTATCATGAGTCGTGCAATAGGTAGTCTATTTGAAAAAAATGTCCCAACATTCTTAGGAAAGATGATTGGTTCTTAGGTTAATGATTAATGTTCTACATTACTAGGTATCCAAGGTAAATCAAAATTCTATTGAGAAAAACTCAAGTTTTTAGTTTTCATAGTTGTCTTTTAATAAAAATAGTTGAGAACGTTAGGAAAGACATATAAGATTTAGCAAATTGCATGACGCTACATAAACGGTTTTGTACGAACTCTGGAAAATTAGATCAAAGTATAAACACTAACTCGGAGTTGTCAATATCATCCATGCTTACTGCTGGCGTCATGACCAGCCGCGGTCGTGTTGCCTGCACTTTTTGGCGGTCTTTATCCGATAATTTGATCTAAAACCAGGCTCTTTGTAAATACTAAGTTCCTGTACCTTAACCGCTAAAAGAGCAGAAATTTACTTTTGTATGATATGTTAATTAGGCAATTTTCTCCAGTTCTTTTGGTGTGTTATTTTTGAGTTTACATGGAAATGAATAGTGTATAAAATAAACCTACTTCATTTACTGGCTCTTGAGACTGCATCTCAATATCCTTTGGATTAGTTCGCATAATCTCCTTCCTCTTTACATATTATAATTCTGTAGGTATTTTCGAGATTTTCCATTTAGTGAGCGTATGAATATAAAATTTTTGTGGAGAGCCTGGTCTTTTGCTTCGAGGTTTCTCTTGATAAACAGTTCTTGGTGTTGGTGTTATATTATTATATTGAAAATCAGTTCTATTTGTTGTTTCATAGTTGAACAACATGGAATCAAAATGGCGATTAACGGACATTTTAAATTATGTAAAACAAAATAAGTAAATAAAACAGCCTAACGAAATAAAATTATTACGAAAACAAAGATGCCAAGTTATTCAAAAAGTGACAAACATTGACAATGGAAATGGCAAATAAGATTCTGTCGATTCGCTAAGTTCTGAAATATTATTTGTTAAACATTTTTAATTGTTAAAATAAAAAAAATGAAAAAAGTAAGTGTTTTAAATATATTTATTAGATAGGTAATAAACATGTGTACAACAATACATTTAAAATAAAATAAACTACGGAAAAGGCAAATTTTAACTAATAACTAATTAACTACTATAGTTATTACCATAAATTGTTAATGTATATAAAATGAGACACTGATTTCGATTATAATTATTTACTTTGGTTCATTTTTCGCAAATTATCTCGGTGTTGTTTGACAATTGCAGTTTCTTCACACATACGGCACCTGAAAATATGCAAAAAGAATATTTATGTACCTACAACTAATTTCATTTTAAAATATTAAGGTACCGGTATATATATGTATATATAAGGTAATTTCAGACAATTCAACAATTACCTAGTGCCTAGTGCCTACTTGGATACTTGAGAAAAAATATCACGAAATAGAAAAAATATTCCATATCCTCTGAGGAGACCATGATCTTATTTTAAAAAATGTTTTTATCATCGCAAAAATGATACTCACTTATATTATAATATTTTATCATTATTTTATTGTTATTTGTATCTATTGTTGTTGTTATTGTTATCTACAATTTAACCATAACACCGGGTATTATTGTTCTTCTATGACTATTATGATTGTTTAAACCTAACTTCTATATAAACGGACTATGATAATAAATTTTATTTATTAATTAAGACATTTTTTTTTATTGAATATTTTTTTAAGAATAATTCGGGCGTAATCTACATTCGATATTGAAGCCAAAAATAGTTTCAGATTTTGTCTGTTTGTCTGTACGTCCGAGCTAAACTCGAAAAGGTCGGGAAAACATATTTGCCAATGTAATAATAATATATCGTCTACCAATAGAATCGGAGCAATGCGGTTAAAACCGCGGGGCAAAGCACAGTTTAGGTACCACAAGTTCGATCTCCTTCGTATAAAACACGTATTATTTATAGACATTTGTATTTGAAATACAAACCTAGGTAGTTTTTGTGTAAGCCAGAATGATTTGGTGGGATCACAATAGCTTCTCAGTTGCTTTCCGTCCCAGGACACGCTCTCCATTCGCCACTCAGGGGACACCACCGGCGGTTGTAGTTTTGGCAGGAATATCTTTTGGAAATAATTCAATGTGTCAGATTGCTGATTTAGCTATAAGTATGAAACAGGTACTTTTATTAGGAGTTTGTTTCCTTTAAAATTGTTGTTTGTTTAAAATTGTAGGATTTCAATAAAACCTTTCTTTATCTTTTGAAGAATTGTTCCTGAAATTCGCTACTTGGCATATCAATGTTGTGTGGTCCTTATTTTAAGTACAGAATAAAGTAGACAAATTTTTTTTAATATAACGGAATGCAAACCATAGTCACGAAGTAGATACGTATTTGATATAAGTATCTAGTATATTGAACTTTTAACGATTCAAAAAGAAATAACACTATAAAATTGTGATTAGACTACTTAATATCAAAGTTATTACAGGATTAGTCTGCGCAGGCAGTCCCGGCAGTGGCGCGGCAACATTAACACTCGGAGTAACAGCTTCCCGTGTGGCTCTCGTCATGTCACTCGTATACATGTCATTGCAAAGGATTTCCCGCGCACGAGGATCTTCTATATCATCCATACTAACTGCTGGAGTCATCACTAATCGAGGCCTTGTCTTTTGGACCTCTTCCCTATCTATATCTATGGGCTTTTCCTGAAATACCATAGAATATAGATAATGATGGGTTAGTTTAGTTACGTCATTGTTTGGATTATCTGCGCGGGAATTCTCACTTCCTGTAGCGTATGTTTGTAACGTAATAATAAAGTATAATATATTTTTGTGTTTTAATCAGTGTGTTTTAATTTATATGGATTATAGGGTCGTTGTGAATTCGATTCCTGTATTTATAAAAAAAATATATATTGTCAGTGTAGCAAGGTACGGCTGACTGCTCTATACAGGATTTTCTTATATTATTTGTTTATAAAATGTATGTTACGGTAAAAATACCTAATGATCCAAATACATTAAATACTTACAAATGCCTGTTGCACAATTCTGGGGTTCGTTCTAACAACGTCCTTAGGTTTGTGCAGGATATTAAAGGGAGGTCTGTCTCCCCTCCACTCCCTCATTGTATGCACATTCTTATAATCTGGTAGACCTCTTACATAGTGACTGACTCGCGGTTTGTATACTGTTTTGGGATATTCCTTGATTATGTACCGTTGGTAATCGGTTCGGTATGTCGATTCATAGTTGAATAGCAGTGTATCTACTTTTTGTTTTGCGTTCGGCATTTTTGGTGTTCAATTATTGTCAGTTTTGTTGACATCGATGTTTTATAGAATTTGACAAATGTGTGGACAAATTACAGAGCAGTAAAAATAAAGTGGATGTATTATTGTTGTTGTGAGTTTAGAAAGAGTTGCGCTAATAAAATTAAATTTTTTCAAGTGAAGGAACTTTTACAAAATCAGCAATGTAAATAAAAAAAGCCTGCAGAATTTATTGCATTTAAATTATTTTTCCTAATAATCTCAGTAAACATAGTCAAGGTAGTACAATCATTAAACTTAAATATATTAAAAAACTAGCGGTCCGCCCCGGCTTCGCCCGTGGTACATATTAACGTTTTCTCTACATAAGAACCATCCTCGTACTTCAAGGAATATAATAAAAAAAGAATTATCGAAATCGGTTCAGCCGTTCTCGAGTTATGGAATTACAACGAAAAGTGGCATTGATTTTTATATATTAGATAACCCCTTCTGCATACAATTAAAACAACAATTTATATTTGATTGATTTATTAAAATTCATCAAATAAATTACACCGAAGCCGTAACATAAAACATAATTTACGTGGTTAAAAATAATTTACTATTATCACAAAATATAGGTAATTTGCGACACTAACACATTTAAATTCATATTTTAAGTGTTTATAAAATAATATTATTGCTTGAATGGTCACTTAGTACATAAAAATTGCTTAGAATAACAAAAAATCACAATTATAATAAGCGAAGTGAGAGACCGTGGTAATATATTTAATATACTATATTGATAAGACATAATACATATAAATCATTAAAAAAATAAAAACCGGCCAAGTGCGAGTCGGGCTCGCGCACAAAGGGTTCCGTAGCAGCAAATATAATAAATTACAGTTAAATCAACCTATCTCAAAAACTATAAGAGATACTTTGATCAAACCAAAAATCGTTGAAAGAGTTAATTAGCATGCATCACCTCTATTTTTTTTAGAATTTTATACCCCGTAGTTATAAAAATAGAGGGGGGGGGACATACTTTTTACGACTTTGAGAGCTGATATCTCAAAAACCGTTCACTTTAAGAAAAATGTTTTTTAGAAAACTTTATATCATTTTAAAAGACCTTTCCATTGATACCCCACACGGGTATGTACATCGAAAAAAAAAATTTCATCCCTCAGTTACATGTATGGGGGGCCCCACCCCCAATTCTTTTTTTTACTATTTAGTGTCATATTTTTGTAGCGGTTCATACAACACATATTCCCATCAAATTTCATCACTGTAGTACTTATAGTTTCCGAGTAAATCGGCTGTGACAGACGGACAGACGGACAGACGGACAGACGGACATGACGAAACTATAAGGGTTCCGTTTTTGCCATTTTGGCTACGGAACCCTAAAAACAAATAAGTTCATTAAATCTTAAACATACAGCCATATTATTTCATTGAATTAAAAATACCACAGTCTCGAGGCAAAAAAAAGTAAAAAAAAAAATTGCAAGTGTCACATTCGTAAAAATAAACTCTACATTTACAAATACGAGATCAATCACTACACAGTATATACACATTATACAAAAATATTAATCCGTTCAATACTTTGTATGTGATATCACATAGTTTCCATAATCTCTATATTTGAGACGATTTATTTCTTCACGCAAACTCCAAAAGTAAACTATTTGTTGGCAAATTATTTCAACTAAATTTTGGCAAAAAAAAAAAAAACATTTCTTGAATCTATTTTAACATCTAAGAGGAATTTTCTCAGGTACAATGAATTTAAAATACCCTTTCATTTGTATACATTTAACATAATGATGCCCGTAACAAACTATTCGTATGGAATTTAAACTATTGCGCTTTAAAAATATTATCTTCTATTATCTAAGCAAACATTGGGAAAAATATCTATTGTAGTATCGAGAAAAATAGATTTTATATCTACTTGAATCGGATAAAAAATTTAATTATTGACACAAAAAATTTGGCCTCGATTCCTTAAAATCTAAAAGTGGAATTTGAAAATGTTAAGTAGCAATTTATTTATCTTTAAAAATATAGCATTTTTTAATATTATTTAAACCAGAGGACGCAATTCTTCAGCTACTCAAATGGAAGTACTTAAAAAGGAACATGGTACGATAAAAATACTGCCTATATACAGAAACCGTTAATATCTACACTTGAATATATATATGTCATAATTATTTTACAGTAAATACATTCATTAATTACAGAAGTAATAAATCGATAAACGTATGATAAATTTCATTTGCTTAAGCTATACAAAATCCCCAAAAAAAACGAAACTTGAAAATAGCGGGAAATTAAAAAAATAATGGCCGTTCTACACGATATTCAAAATATGGACCACAAAGTAAAGACACTGTATGAGAAGGAAGAGCGCCGTAGTCGCGCAGTACACCACAGATAATTTTCTACCATCGACAAATTTTATTTTTTGTCAATCGGGTATTTTTAGTTCTGTCCACACCGGGCAGAAGGGTGATGCTGGTCCTCCCCAGGACCATCCTCGTGGTATTGCCAGGTGACAGAGCCCAGATTTAACCGCCCCCGAGCGTCCTATAAAGTTGCTAGCGTCTTTGGTCCCGGGACATAATATTGTGCTCTTTCCCGATACAGTCGCATCCACCGTTGTTTTTATTTCTTCGTCGAGTAGCGACTCGCAGTTCTGTAACACTGTTGACAAAAGAGACCTTTAGTAACAAGCTTTAAGACCTATAAAAAATGTTCATTTTCTTAATATTATGGCGAATTGGATGTATGTTTTTTTACTCATTCATGCGAAAACTATTAAACAGATTTTGATGATAATTGGCAGTGATGTAGCATATGTACAAAATTTTCACATCAGCTTTTGAAATACTCATTTTCAGGCGTTCTTGCGTGTGAAATCGCGCGGCACTACTAGTATTGAATAATTATTAGGCAATAAGTCTATCTATCTATAAATATTATCAATTTAAAATGTTGCAATATCTGTAATCTTATTCATACAACGATAAGAGCAGGATTATCGAGCTACTATGTAATTATAGAGGTTGATTATATTTCAAGGTTCTAATTTAGAACAAAATTTTAAATAACCTTGAAAAGGGTCGTTTTTGCCCGGTTCCTATATTTGAAAAACGATCCGTTTTAGTTACGAATAGTAGTATAATTAACCAAGCGTAAGCGAAAATCGTTCCTATAAAAAACGTCTCGTCAAGCAACTTACCGACGGCTTCCTACTGACGGATGGGAGGGTTACTATTAACGAACGGTAAGCATATTGTATGGAGAAGACAGTTTATCGCGTTCCTATAAATATTTTTAATGTCATTATGCTGTCAAAGTTACTATTCGTATAGCATTTTGTTTACCCGTCGATTTCGGGCGGTTAAATTCTTACTATTTCATTGTTTCCGCTTCAATATCGAAATGTGGAGTTCAGATAGTGATAGAGAAGTGTTTAATATTATATCGAATTTCGGAAGAAGATAGTGGGCGTGAAAGAATATATATTATAGAGAAGGAGTGGATTTTTTTGCGACCCTGGATTCTCACGAATTTCAATTGAGATTTCGACTTGATAAAGAATCTGTTGAACAATTACTTCTTGAAATTTATCCAGACGTACGAATAAAAGGAGCCAGGTTAGTTTAATGGAGGCATTAATATTATACCAAACACGTCTAACCTTATTACATACCTAATTTATGTTGTCATTTCAGGAATCATGGGGTATCTCCATAACATCAATTACTGTTGACGCTGAGGTTCTATGCTTTAGGCACAATATCGATATCAGTGGCAGACCTATTTCCCTTGGTCACGGCATCACGCGTGAACGGGTGGACCGATTTCGATAATTATTTTTTTATAATGTTCCTTGAAGTACGAGGATGGTTATTATGGAAAGAAAACATAAACATGTACCAAGGGCGAAGCCGGGGCGGACCACTAGTATATATATGTGTCTATGTTTGCAATGTAGAAATCAATTTTTTAAACATTGTATTGTAAATAATAAAAAATAAATAAAAGTACATAATAAAATGGAATAAAAGTTTTATTTCTTTATTACAGTTTAATTTTACATAGTAATATGTAACTACATAATATATGCCAAAGAACTGTCCTGTGATTCTTACACGACAACCCTCCATCGATTATCATCTTCTATATTATATTCCTTAACGCTGTAATAGGCTCTCTGAACTAAATACATTTTTTACATAAGATTTACATTTAGCACTACCTAACAAATTCTTTTTCTACCGTATGTCTAGATATATTGCTTAATAATATACAAAAATTAATTAGTTATTGTGTGTTCAGTATTTCAATTATTGTGTGTTCAGTATTTCAATTATTTCTTCATAATATTTGTCCATCATCCTTATTATGTTTGAATTTTTTGGCTGAAAATAAAAAGTTTTCCTGGTAGGTATTTGACCAATTTTTGCATTAAATGTATTGGTCAACGAAGTCCAACATTCATCCTTTAATTTATTCGTAGAAGCATTAGTCTCCTTACTGGTTATAATAATTGAGCAATCTCGTCTTTACTCATAGCCTTCTTCGATTTCTGTAACAGAAATATATGTTTGACTTTAAAAGTGTCCGAAGCAAAAAGTAAGCGGCAGACGATTTTAAAGAAGAAATATAAAGGCGTACTTACCGGCGTAATATCCATTTTTAATAAATATATAAACAGTGGTCGTTGTATTGTTATTCTTTAATTATAAAACTTGACAATGAATCATCAATCAACAATGAATGACAATAATTTGACAACTGACAAGCAATGCACGCGTGCGCGAGAAAAACGTTCCGTTTTTGCTTTCTGTGTAACGCATTAGGTTGTTTAGAAGGAAAATTATCACGCAGATGTCTACAAATATATAGTTATTTAGTATTAGTTCTTTATTAATAAGAAACTTTATTCTTAAAGTTTATAATTCGGCTGTATATTTAACTTATTTTGTCCTGAATTTTGTGTTATTTTAATTTCAATTTGGCTTATAACGAAACGCACATCTGTGAGTGAAGAGGGCTCGGTATTTTTATGACCAACGGATGTCCGTCGATAGCACGTCAAGAAATAAAATTGTGGAACGGTAATAACGACTCGTAGTTAGTTCTAGAAAAACGGATAGTAGCTTTGATACTATGACGATCCGTTGAATATAGGAACCGGGCATTTATCAATTTTTAACGTTGCAAAGAAACAAAATGTACAACAACTTGAGATAAACCGATGATATTTCTGTTTAAAAGGATTTAGTTAGACAATTTAGGCTCTAGTCGTCATCGTGTTTTTTCCTTCTTTTAAAGTTGTCAGCGTATTATCAAACATACTCATCACCTAATAAAAGAAGAGTAACGTGAGACAGAGAGACGTCTCTGTTACGCTCTCACGTCTAAACTACAGTGTGCCTAGTGCGAGTTTTCATCGAGTACGAAACGTTACTATCGCGTTTGCGTCACAGCCGAATTAGTATGGGAAATCGAACAGCGCCCCTAGCGGACGTATGGGGAAGCTTTGATTCCCCATACAAATTTCGCTGTGACGCAGACGCGATAGTAACGTTTCGTACTCGATGAAAACTCGCACTAGGCACACTGAACTGATTTCGATATTTAAATAAAAACGAATAGAGATTCCACCAAACATATGGGCTTTTATAAATCCCGATCTTTAAGCACCGAGATACGAACGATAATTTATAAAACAAACGATTTCTGTATACCCAGGGACAGTCACATTCTAAAGCTAGTAACTAACAAATGAATCATGTAACTAATGAGCAAATAGATTTAATCCCCGCCAACTCAAAGGTCACATTATCTGTTAGCGGTCACTCGGTTGCGATGACAGCTTTGAACAAAGCCCGCTTATGGCCGCTTATCAATTATCAAATGAGTTATGTAAGGTAAATATTGATTTGAGTATTCATTATGAGTAAATAAGTTATTTTAGGAAAATTCGCAGGACGCCAATCTACCTGGTATCAAAGTAAGAGCGCCCGGTAAACTTCTTATACAAAAAATTTGTGCATCAACATTTAGTATATTTTTTTAAGAGCAAGCTCCATTCCCCCACTACGCTAAAAAGTGGTCAAGTTACGTGCCGGCAATTATTCTTATTGGTAATTTTTTTAGTTAATATGTACGCATGGGCGTAGCCACGGTGGGGCAGGGTGGGGCACTTGCCCCACTCTAGCTTTAACCTGGAAGGTAGGTAGATACCTAACCAAATCTAAAAATAAGTACCTACTAACTCTTTTGACTGACTAACACCTAACAAGTGTCATACGCCCAGCGACCAAACGGCTGAAGATTTTTGGATCTATTTCGTGGTGTGGTAGGTGAACAATAAGGTGTTTTGAATAACAATAATTCGAATAACGAATTACACACGAAAAAAGAAAATAGCTGAGGTTTCTATGTTACATGAACTGTAAGAAAAATGAGTATAGTACCCCAATTAGTTACCCCACTAACTTATCCAATTTCACTTTTGTTGTTTTACACATTCTACAACTCACTGATACTTTTTACTTTAGACTTATTCGCCATCGCAAATGCCTTCGCAAATGCCTTCGCGAATGCCTTCGCGAATGCCTTCGCGAATGCCTTCGCCAATGCCTTCGCGAATGCCTACGCAAATGCCTTTGCAAATGCCTTCGCGAATGCCTTCGCGAATGCCTTCGCAAATGCCTTCGCGAATGCCATCGCGAATGCCTTCGCGAATGCCATCACGAATGCCTTCACAAATGCCTTCGCAAATGCCTTCGCGAGTGCCTTCGCGAATGCCTTCGCGAATGCCTTCGCGAATGCTTTCACAAATGCCTTGGATATAACTTTGGGTGCATACTTGGTACATACAGTTGCTAGTTATGCAAATGTCTTCGCGAATGCCATCGCAAATGCCTTCGCGAATGCCTTCGCGAATGACTTCACGAGTGCCTTCGCGAATGCCTTCGCAAATGCCTTCGCGAGTGCCTTCGCGAATGCCTTCACGAATGCCATCGCGAATGCCTTCACAAATGCCTTCGCAAATGCCTTCGCGAGTGCCTTCGCGAATGCCTTCGCAAATGCCTTCGGAAATGCCGGCATTTGAAGACCTGGATATAACTTTGGGTACATACTTGGTACATACAGTTGCTAGTTACATATTATTTTTTATTGTTGCCCCACCTTGAGCCCATGGCTAGCTACGCCCATGTATGTACGTAAATATGAACAAGAAAGCCACACTATCTTTCCACCTTTCAACCTGCACCCTTTAATGCCAAGGTCTAAATTAGATGCATCTATCGACTATTCATTTTCCAAACACAAAAGAAAAACCAGAATGATACACGAATACCTTGAAGAAAAAAAAAATCGTATCAAAAGAAATATAAAATCATGTAAATGCCAAGACGCCACTCTGAACAGTTATCGCATCTATTATGGAGCCAAGTGTCTAACTCTACACGTCTTAACTCTACAAGCCCTAACTTAGCAACTCTACACATCAGTTAAAATAATGTGACTTGGCCGTTTTCTGACCTTCGATGGCATAAAGTGACAAATTTATTAATATGCCATATGCACGTTTCTAAATTTTACAACAAAAAAAGTAGCCAGCTTTTTTACTCCTTCATTTTTATCATAAAAAAAATAAAATTGCCATGTCACGATTTAACGTTAGCTTTCATTAAGTGATAAAGGATTTTTTTACACCTGCAATGATAACGAATAAGGATAAACAAATTCAATTAATATGCAAGATTCTAGACATTAGCTAGTATCTAATCTGTGACATTAGGCATTTATAGCTAACCCGACAAATATTGTTCAGCTTTAACCTCATCATTTAGGATTTTACTTGTTTAAAAAATATCTACTTCCTACTCATGGACCTACCGAATAAAATCAATAAAAAAAGCTCTTTAAGATGTTCTGCAAGACTTTATAAACAAAGTGACACGATTTTAAATAAACAGTAGGGATAGGCATAAAATTTATCTATGAGTCTACGTATTAGTCATGTTCCTGCATGTAATTATTATCCTCTGCACTTATCACATTACGCATGCATGGACACAGTGTAAACACCCGTTGTGAAATCAATACGACAGACAATTAATTATTGCATAACGTAAACCGTTCGTAAATAAGATGCTACTGCAGATCGATAATTCCATCACGTGTTTATCATAGATATAGAATATTATAGGTATTATAGGTATGGGAATTTTCTAATTAATACATTGCTTATGTTTTTCAAAATATAAACTGACTGCATTTTTAGTGGATGTGGATGTTGTTTCTATCATTCTGGCGAACACACATCCATAGATCCAAACGCTTACATCTTTACCAACTTTTTATTATACCCTATCCCCGTTCCCGGTGGAGACAAAGAAAAAAAATATCTCGGTCTGGTAGGACACAGAAGGCTGATCACCTACTTGTCCCTAAAGAAAAATCGATCAGTGAAACAGATGTATGCATAATGCATCTGCCCCTTACCCCACTACGGGGACATGGGGCTTCACTTTATCCCTGTTCCTATCCAAATCATAATCTATCTGAATACCAAATTCCTGTTAAATCTCTTCACTAATATTAATAAGAAAGCGCAAAAAAATAATACAATAAAAATAATGACAAAAAACTCACTTCTAACATTATCCCACTTCTGAAACTCGCCCAGGAAAGCGAGCTGCAGCTTCGCTCCAACCGCCACATCTGCTATCTCCCTCAGTCTCTTGCTGTCCTCTTCATCTAGCGCGTCTTTACAGTGCACGTTAACCAGAATTAACGGCCTGCCACATATCAGGAACGCTGAAAAATAAAATAATATATTTATTCACTGTGTGTGTGTGTATACTGAAGGTAACTAAATAATTATTAAGAGGAAAGACTTTTTTAAGAATTTATGCCAAATACTAATTGATCGATATCAAAGTTATTTAACCACTAGCTTTCCGCCCGCGTCTTAGCCCGCTTTTTCAAAGGAAAACCCGCATAGTTCCCGTTCCCGTGGGATTTCCGGGATAAAACCTATCCTATGTGTTAATCCAAGTTACTCTCTATATGTGTATTAAATTTCATTGTAATCGGTTCAGTAGTTAATGCGTGAATACCATACATACTACATACATACAAACCTTTCCTCTTTATAATATTAGTATAGATTAGAAGGCTACAGCCTACAACTTTTTTGTGTAACACAGGTTTTTATCAAAAGCAAATTCGGGTAAAGCCGAAGCCAGCGGCTAGTAGTTTGTTTAATAATCTACAATCCATGTCGTAATTCGTATATCAATCTATTGAGACTATAGATAGATTGTCTATTTAAAAATTGATAAATCAATGATATTGGTAAGCATCAACTTATGATTCATTGATGAATAAAATATATTGAAACGGATAAATAGCCGGATTCACTAATCCAAGTAGGCACGATATGTATTAATTATTATTACAATAACATCTTTATTTCGTTTTATAGGCGTCTTTATTTGGGATATCTTTTATTTCGTAAGTAGTGTATAGGTACGTTGAGGAAACCGACGTGCGAGGTCCGAAAACGAACAGTTGATGTTATGATCACGACATGGTCAGGTAACTTGCCATGGTGGATTATGGCCTAAAGCCCTAAACTGTCAAACACCTTTGTTCTTGGGATTAGAATAAATAGGAATCTAACGATAAAGATGATGATTGGCCAAGATGATAACACCTATCTACATATCTATATGCCAACCCATATTGCGTAACTGCATGGACACGACCGTCCTTTTCTTTCAAACAAATCTAATCAGCAGATAAACTTCAATCTACGATAACCGCTTTCAATATCACGATAAAACGAGTTTACTTTTTACTTTTTATTAAAGTAGTTTTAGTTTATTATTTACATACAATTTCGAATAGTTAATATATTCTTTGGGGTTTTGAATTCGCACTTCTTCTCGATAGAGCGCACGACATTGTCTAGTTAAAATGTATGTATTTATATTCCAGAAAAAAAATACAGAAAAACAAATAGTCTGTGCAATAAAGCATAATGCAGATACTTGAATATTCCAATATACTTCAAATATTTTTCCATTAGTCTAGACTCTAGAATAACAATAATTGATAATCGTCTATCTGTTTTAATCTATGCTCATATTATAAAGATGAAGAGTTTCTTTGTTTTTTTGTTTGAACGCGCTAATCTCAGGAACTACTGGTCCTATTTGAAAAATTCTTTCGATGTTAGATAGCTCATTTATCGAGGACGGCTATAGGCTGTATATCATAACGCTAAGATCAACAGGAGCTGAGTAATGCTAGTGAAACTGCGGGGAACAGCTAGTATCCGATATACATACAAGTACTTAACGTACATGATCTTCTCTACCAGATCGAGCCATTTCATACATTTCCCTCATACAATTATCAAAATTTCCACATATCCAGAATGTCACAAACAATACAAATGGAACCGAAATAGAGCGAAGGTTCTAAACCACTTGACCCGCCGCGAACAACAGTCGAGAGGTCAATTCATCGCAATCGCTGTGCACGTCACGAATTTAAATGTCGACTTTTTATTGAAAATATACTCTTTATTGTTTAATTTTCTGTTTGATTGTTTCAGTATAACCCAATGCTTACGATAAGTAACAAATATGGAAAAGATAAAAAATCAATGCAGTGCCACACTGTCGTGGTTTTCATATTGTCCATTTTTAATTTTACAATAAATGGTACAAGGGAAAACTTGGGATGCATCAACTGAGACGTCAAAAGACAAATATTAACTGGTTGGTATATTTCTTGTGCTTATTTATTATTTCCAATGGGTAGGTAATCATCTGGTTATAGATTGAACGATAGTACCTCTGACTAAGGTAAAATTACGCAGGAACTACTTTAAAATTTCGATCACGTATGAAGGCTGTTGACCAGTTGTAATTTATACTAAAGTAGTCAAATAAGAATACCATTTATAGCGTATCCTAATTCCTATCCTGTATAATAACTGTATTTATTTATTTAATTTGGACACCGTATGCCACACCTTCTTACGGTCCCTTGTATTTACAAAAGAAGATATTTAATTAAAGAAAACACATGTGCATTTACGCAGAGTTCTTAAAAATAGCAACAAAAACAATATACTTACATTGCAATTTGACTCTTTAGTTTCTGTAGCAGACTCAAAAAATATAAAGATACCCAATCCCACAGAACTATCTCCATATCCTCTACAATCAAAACTGACTGTCTTTCTGACAATCATCTACTTTCCTTCGGATAAAAGACAAGAAATCTATGTATAACAAACGCAGGTGTCATTGCCAATAAATAAACATGAAATTAAGACCTTGTACAAGTGTTCGTTGTGCCAATTATTAAGTCAATAGAATGAAGACAATAAAAGTATAAATATTAAATATTAATCACGACTGTTCGAGCCACGTGTTTGCAATGGCCACAAAAAATCCTTATCAAGCTCATAAAAACCTTTCTTATAAATCGCTGTGTTTTATTATTCAGATATTATATACTGCGTTGTATAAAATGTTAATACTTATAGAAATATTTTTTTTATTTTTGAGTGAAACTTCTTTAGGCACGTTGAGAGTATAATTTCAAAGTCACGTCATGGCAATACCGTCACGTCATGGAGTAAGGCGACGATTTTGTTATTTTTGAATCTTGCCAAAGAAGTTTCACTTTTGACATGTACGCTCAACACACACGCTTTTTTATTGTTTGTCTGACGATTCAGCACTGTTTCTATTCGTTAAAAATCTAGCAATAACTACACTTTACGATCATTCTCAACATAGACTTTGAAGCCATACATATCCATACAAAACAATAAAATAAATACAGAACAATACGTGTTTATGTTTTCGACTTCTTTGTTTTTAGACAATAAAATAAAAATAAAGCTATATCACAGTATTTCCATATTTCCTACAGTATGGCGACGAATGTACTTGTGCAGAGAAACGGAGGGGAACTGGCGGGGGGTCGGGCGACGCGGGCCGCTGCAATCACGCTGAGTTTGCATTAACTATCGCGAAGGGACGACGCAGTCGTATTTTTTGTGTAATAATTTTATTATACATAGGTACTTACATATTATATTATGGCGCGCAAAAACTGTTCCGTTTACGGATGTAAATCTACATTGAAATCCCAGAAGGAAACAATATTTCAGAAAGATTGTATTAATTGTATCTGTTGAATTAAAATCAAAGCTATGTATATGTTGTCCTCATTATTTTCTAATCAGTTTGTACATCCCAATGCGAATGCATTACTTAGTTAAATGGTATAATGTACAATTAAGAACATCCAAAAATAAAGTGTCCACGTAAATAATATTTAGCAGTGCAATATCTGTAATTATATATTTATGAACAAATAATTACATCAGATTTAATAATCGCAATTATTTTGAATGTACATATGAATAAATGATTTCATCATAATATTAATAATCACAATTGTTTTATTTCCCATTTGTTGCAACCCTAGCGTATTTTCGTGTGGCAGCGTAAGTACCTACGCTGGCGGCGCGGCGGCATCGCGCGACATCAAAGGCGTTTCCTTACTGTAGGAAATAATATTGTAATACTGTGGCTATATACCGAAGCCCTATCGTTAGTACCATAGTATAAAGAGAACAGTACGCACAGTACGCAAGTGTTCTCTTTGTAGTTTTATTTATCAGATAAACTGATTTTTTGTTATTTACACATCATACTAACTCTCGTATAGCGAGACTTTAGAAGCTTGTATAATAATGAATATGAACCTACGTCTGATATATGTCTAGTAGAATTAATGGATAGAGAATGGTATTAATTTTCTAGAGGCTGAAATACCGTGTGCCGTTAGTAGTTGACAACTAATTGTATGTAATCTTATAAGTATAGGTAATTCTAGTCTACAAACACAAATACATAAGAATCGTTTTAAATGCAAATTAAATAAGGTATAAGTAGGTACTGATTATTATTAGTCTTCAAAATTATTATAACCTTATTTTATAGACAAACTTCTCTTAAAATAATCCTACTCTGTTAAAACGAATACAATACTATAAAATTTCACATTGAAAGTGCCAAGTATGCAGTTTTATTGCATGCTAATATGTAGCCTTGTTACATAATTATATGGGACATAATTGCTTGACGGAGTTGATGGTCACCGGCCATATTTGGAGCTATGAATGAGGTGATCCGCATTCGAAGCGCTGTTCGAATGTTAATTATTGTACTATTTATAGTAACTTCCAGAAAGATCCGTTGTTTCCTTCCGATTAGCGGATATGTTGTTGACAATTTGTCCACCAAAACGGAAAACCATACACAAATTGGCCCCCGGCTTCGGGCCAGTTGACTGTCTCGTGTGACTAAAAAATATTATGCAGACTAAAACACTCGGTAATATTGAACTAAATGCTTTTACTGGTTAAAAAACTTTGACTTACTTGATACTAATAAAAGAAAGAAATCTAGAGATAGCAACGCTTAAAAAAGTTAGATTATTATATATAATTAGCTTAGAAGTTGGAAGAATTCTCTACTATGTAATAAAGTTATTTAACCCCAAGTAGGTGTATTAAAGAAGAGCCTGTTTTTTGGTATTTATTAAAGTACAAAAACAAATATTCATTCATCTTTTTTTGCTTTAATACCGATGCCTTTCCCAAGGGTAACAGGTCAAAACAAAATTCCGATGACATGCCACATAATCTTTTTGGGTATGACGACAAAAACCGAATAACAAGTGAATTTTTTATATGCACTTTACAATTGAAAAGCGTCTAAATACAGGTAAAAAATACCTCAAACGTTAATCTTGAAGAGTTTGTTTGAACGCGCTAATCTCAGGAACTACTGGTCCGATTTGAAAAATTCTTTCGATTTTAGATAGCCCATGTATCGAGCTATCTGCTATCGGCTATATATCATCACGCTAAGACCAACAGGAGTGGAGCATTGCAGGTAAATGTAGATATAGAAACCACTATCGAATTTGGCAACTGCTTGGTGCTTTTTAACCAATAATGTACGAGAATTTGATGCGAAGAATATGTTTGTAAATAGCAAATACGCTTCAAACGCTTAACGCTTCAAACTTCAAAATTGAGCGATATGATTGGTTATTTACAAACGCATTCCTCGCTACACATTTTCGCACATTATTGGTGGAAAAGCACCCTAATGTTAGATGTGTATTTAAATAAATAAATTAATGAAATGAGTATAATATGTCTGTCACAAAACATTAATAACATTATGCAATATAAAATACCTCAGTAATTTTCCTCAATACATCGATGAAGAAAGTTGGCATCTCTTTCACCTGTCCAATATTTAAGATTTTTTGTTCCTTTGCCAAATTCGAGCCGCCATAAGTGAAAATATTACATGAGCAATGTCGTAAGAATAAACAAATATAGCCTTGCTGGTTAAAAATTCTTACTAGGGCACGTGTTTGTAAACATTTATATTTTACAATGATCGATGTTTAACTATAGGGTTAGTTTCTACTCTGTTTCTTTCATACTTAGCTCTTAATTCTTGGAAATGAAAGAGACAGGACACAAAATTAATCAATGTCAATTTAGTTGGAGTTTATTTTTCAGTATTGTAATTTTACTAGTGTGTGTGAATGCTTATAAAGTAACAGTCGATTTAACTTCCTTTGCATATTAAATTGTATGTTTGGACATCTTTAGTTTTAAAATATCTTAAAATAGTTATTCTTAGCAATATAAAGACGCAACAAAAAGGTTCGTACAGCTCCATTTATAACATGATTTATTTTGGCATAAAATTTAAGCCTGTCTTGACAATTAATAAACAAATAAGCAGTATTATAAACATTTTAGATCCTCTAACAATCCTCTATTATAAAAAAATGTTGTGTGGTTTTATGAAACCACGGTAAAAGTGAAACTTTTTTTCACACTATAGACATAATATTTTAACTAAAAATTATCGTATTTTAACGATAATAGACCAAAAAGTTTGAGACGATGTAATAAAAGTTTCACTTTAAAAACTCTCATAAATCCCGTTATGAATAAATCTACTAGAAACCCTCCCTAAATACATCCTTGCATCTACACCTATACAGATGCTAATTCCAGACTCAACATAACAGTCACGTGTCCCTCAATTCATAATTCCCTCCCCTCCCAAAGCTAATTACAACCAACCCCGGTGCAGTACCGCTTAAATAATTGCCATTTGTCATCGACCCGTCGCTCGCCTAATGTCACGCGAGTCCCTTGGCCTTTCATAATTAATATTATAGTATGTGACAAGTGTCAATATTTTAAGATATAGGGGATTTTCAATTAGTGCGGGTACATTTTGCGGCATGTGGTGGCCATCTTGTTTTAATGACTGAATAAAAAATATTTTTTTAACAGATAGGTATCACAAAGACCAATATGGCCGAATCCGCCAAAATGTACCCGTGCTTATTGCAAAAACCCTATATTTACCCGTGGTAGTAGCCTTTATCAAATCTCTTGCTTCATAAATTGTTAGCGAGATTTAAGATTAATAACCATTCAACCGTACTCACAAATTTGACTGTATATTTATAATTGTACAAAGTAAGTTACATAATAGTTAGGTACCAGAAAATATCTATACATATAAAACTCAAAGGTGATTGATCTAGTGATCTATCAACGCACAGCCCAAACCACTGGACGTATCGGGCTGAAATTTGGCATGCAGGTAGATGTCATAACGTAGGCGTCCCCTAAGAAAGGATTTCCCGAAATTCTTGCGGGAACGGGGAAAAACGGGGATGCACGTACAAAGTCGTGGGCGGAAGCTAGTATTTTTATATAACCACAACATATTGTATAAAAGATTCAAACAATAACACAACGAAGCAAGTATAGTAATAATATACCCATAAGCTTGTAAGGCCAACATGTTAATTTCAAGAAGAGACATTATAAAGATATAAGCGCATTATCCTAGAAATAATCTTATTAAGATTATGATGTTCCAGTCTACATGTTTGCAAACACTGTACATAAAAAAGCTGAAATGATTTTGATGTGAGTTTGTAAAACAGTGATGATATGTTATTTGATGATGATTGATATTGATTGTTTTCTCCAAAAAAGACAACCTAGATTGACAAAGAATAGTCTATAATCCCACTGTAACCTGCGCAGTGCGCAGCCGAAATGGTAACCTATTAATTACTTAAACATAAATACGGAACCCTAAAAATTGTGTCACCTAAAAACATTAACATTATTGTTATGTACGCACATAACAATATACAATAAAAATCATTCAACCATTAAAATATGCAGATCCTTCTCGAAACACAAGTAAAAGATAAAATTCCACAAGTCACAACGGATGCTCCAATCCCACTTACATACAGTCCGTTTCTATTAATGCAATCTTCTTTTAATTGCTCAGCAGCAGCAGCAGGTTATTAGAGTCTGGCCAGCCAAAGCTGAACCCAGTAAAAGGCGGCATATTTAAAAAATATGGACCTGGTAACATCGGCTTAGTAAGGAAAAAAAATTTTGATACTTTTGATATTCTTAGAGGTGATCATAGTATATGGGTTCATGAGGTACACAACAAATCAGGATTTAAAAGTTATTAAAGGATGTGGTAGCCCTGTCAATAAAACATTTGACTTACATTATTTTTTTTTGTATTTACTAATCATTGTAACTCTTTGTATTTACTAATTATCTATACATATAATAAATCTGTAGAAGGGTCAATTCTGTACATTGAAAATATTGAAAAAATAACTAGCAGGGGGTGTTACTGGATCGATACCAAACCCAAATATGTGATTAAAAAAATTTTTGTCTGTCTGTCTGTCTGTCTGTCTGTCTGTATGTGAAGACATCACGTGAAAACTACCGGTTCGATTTCGATGAAACTTGGTATAATTATACCTTATTATCCTGGGCGTAAAATAGGATACTTTTTATCCTGAAAAAATACGTAGAAAAAAAATTAATCTCAATTTTTCAGTTATCCATAGACGTTGTTCTGTAGTAGGTACCGCGAACACACGTTGCGTATTATTATAGACCTAGGCGTATTTGGGTCCAATAGATATTTGTAAGATGTCATTGTCCGAGTTACTCAAAATGGAGAAATAAAGTATAAACCATCCACGCAAAGACCGATATCCGCGCGGACGGAGTCGCGGGCGGAAGCTAGTTATAAATAAAAGCTGCCGCACAGCATTCTTTATAGTTTTACCCATATTTCAACATTAAAACCAATAAATTCGCAAATAATTTGAACCTTTTTCAACAAAACTGACAACTAACTACGCAGAAACGCCATGATAATATTCCAGATAGTGTGGCCGCTACAAAAAACACTGGGTTCAGCTTTGGCTGGCCAGACTCTAGAACTCCGGGAGTCGCACGTCAAAATGTGGCTAATTATCCACATTTCGACGTATGAATACAATTTACTTCAACTGTCTCTTTCTCAGTCACGACTCACGATAGTTGAATCATGCCATCTTACTTTGTCGTCTAACCGTGTGTGCATTAGTGTGCCGTTTTTGAAGATCAAATTTTATGTTGAGGTTCTGAATTCTTGATTTTCTTTTGGGTTTGTTACTTTCAACTGGGTGAACTGACTTTGATATATCTTTTTTAATTTGAAAGTTGGTGCCTGCCATGTAGTCCGATTTAAATTCGGTTCAGTTCTGACAATTTGAAATCATTATTTATAATATCATGCTACATAGGTAAATAGATAATTACCGAATACAGAATGCTAACTATAAATAAACGAGTCGCAATGCGGTGCGTGTGTTGCAGTTGCTGTGATTCTGTTATGTCACATCTTACGTGCTAACGTTCTCGCCTTGTTACTCTTATTGCTTTTATAAGGAATAGGAAAGGGATAGCATGTGGTCGAATTGTTTTGAATTCGAAAAATGTTAACTGGAAATGTTGTTGTTATACATATAAATATGCTGGAGACTGGGCCTTTCAAGGGTCACCACAGTTTCAGTTTTCAGAACAATAACATGCTAAATTTGAAGTTCACTTTATAATCAAAGATCCACTTTACACGTTCAAAATAACAATCTATAAAAATTAAAAATAATTAACTACACCGTCTTAAATAAATCCGCATTCTTGATCCATATTTTTCTCCAGCCTTCAATCACCATTGCATTCTTAGAATCGCATTTAGAATCACGTAAACGCAGCAAATTGTGACAATAGCGTTCGTCCGTCACTCGACGCCCTTGGCCAGGGACGTTGCAAATCTCGACACCAATAAATTGTCAATGGGCAAATTGAGGCAATTATGCAAATAAACCACTTGAACAATTCAACGTCTGCTTCAAAATCTTCTTCAATTTCCATCAATGATTTCAGTTCGAGATGATTTATTAAACACAATTGGGTATTGAGACGGCCACGCTGTCAAATTAATCGCCTCAATGAAAATTTAATGAACTATGCTCGGAATGAAGACGTCAATTTATTGTTATGTCTATCAGAATTATTTCTGTATCTCATTAAATAGTTGACGAAAGGTTTCGCTTCTTCGATAATGCTAGATTACGTATAATTTCTGACCTTATACAATGTAAAAGTATATTTATTGACATAAATCCAATTATTTAAGAGCAAGTTATAAAACTGACGTTACGGTTCATTATACACGCATTAATATTATCATAGGTCCAATTTAAAGCCACTCAAATGTCATTATTCGAAGAGACATTTTTAAAACAACCAATTGAAAACCACTCATATGTCATAATTCGACAAGGTATTCCTAAAACAATCCTACAGCCAGTAGAACTTAATCAAACAATAGATCTCAACCATACAGTAACACGGTACGCGTGGAAAAAAATTGCCAATAATATTTTGAAAGAAGCAATTAAACAATACGTGAGGACATCGAACATTCGTGAGAAATATTCAAGTACTATAACACAGCTGTAAAACTAATAATATTATTTATAGTTTCATGACATTACGGTCACGAAATTCAAATACACTTCGTCATAAGCAGGAATACAAACGCGATTTATTTGAATGTATTATTAAAATTTGTGTCTTGTTTTCATTAACACTAATGTTTGTATAGCTGATTTGTCCGAGAATTGAATGAACAAGCTAAGATAATAAGCGGTATTTTTAATCTGTGCAATGTAGGTATTGTTTCTATGGTTACGTTAAAAAGTAGTAACAAAACAAATTAGTATTCAAAGGTTCAGAAAATATATCGCTGATTGGTCATAAAGTTGGTCCTTGGCTTTTGCTTACTTTCACCTCGTTGTAATTAAGAAGTTTATTACATTAATTTTACTTGGTTTTTTATGGCATTAGCATAATAGGTAACTAATCTCCATAATAATCATGCCAAATTCTACCATAATATATGACCCAAAACTTATGAATCCTGCGCAAATACATGTTTGAAAACTGGTCAGCGCGAGCCTAATTTAGCTCTCTCTATATTAGCCTCGCATATTCCGATTACATTGAAACAATCTTACGACTAATGCAAATGTGCATTCGTGAAAATTCTCTAAACCGATTACGAAGCGGCGGCGTTACGAATAAGTACAAGTATGTACGTCTACATCAGTGAACGTAACAATAGGTTTCCGCATCGCATCCTAGCCGTTTACAGTTTCGGTTTAATATATTTATCTCATAAAAACATGAACAATACATAGGTCATATGAGAAATAAAAAAATTTGAAATTAGTGTAAGAAATGCTTTCGATATCAATTACTTAAGTAGGTTTATAAAGGGTTTATAATTTATTTTTAAAAATATCATTTAAGTGAAACTTTAGGCGCTTTGAAAGTTCAAGGTCGCGTCATGACAATCCCGTCTCGTCATGGAGTAAGGAGACAATGTTGGTATCTTTGAATCTTACCAAAAAAGTTTCACTTCTGACACGTGTACTCGGCACACACGCTCTTTTTTTATGATACCTATATTTTTAAATGCTTTAGGCAAGCTATTAGTAGTTTACTGAAACAATCTAGAGGCAACGGATTATTTATCCTTCCGTAAACTGTATTAGTTCCAAAGTAAACGTAGGGTTGCCAGTCCTGAAGGCTACAATGGTAATGATGGTCTATGTGTTGATTTTGTTGTCATATAATAAAGGCACGTAGTATCACTTTTTCGTAGCTTACTACTTGTTTTAATATGATTGGAATACATTTTACATAAGAAAAAAATATAAGAAAGTAAATATTGATACAGTTATGTGTATTTCTCAAGCACATGTAGTTGAGATTAGAGATATCAATTATTATCATTCAATAATCAGAAGAGGATTCTGTTGAAACGTTGAAATATAATTCTTGGGTGTAATATTTAAATATTACAAATAAATAATAACTATAGATACTAAATATCCCAGAAAATAAATCAATCTATAAAAATTTTAGGGCTTTTCTTCAAAATCCTTTATTTATTCGCCTTTCAATTTGCTCAGAAACCTACCTAGTGAGTTTTCTAAGGAGTTTTCTGGGCGTTGACAACCCTACAAGCAATAACCAATTACCTACAATGTATACAAAATAGATTATAAGTACACAGAATCTCGTGTGGATTAGTCATGAGCAAAACTTGAAAAAATATAAATTCAAAGTGATATTTTACTTTGAATTTATATTTTTTGGTTTTATGGCATTCAAATGCTTTATAAATTTATAAATATCACTTTTATAAAGATTACTCTATAATCTATATCCTTATAATAGATTTTACTAATATATGAAATCACAGAAAGCGAAAGCAAGCTGGTCTGTCTGTCTGTGTCATATTTCAACATCCGGAAAGATATCTAACATAATACTTATACATGGATAAATCTTTATCTTTTTTGTTATACGATAGCCTAAGACCTATGCCAAATGTAGAACTTCGAATATAAAACGTGAATGAATTAGTATTTTTGTCTCACTCACCATCATGACATCATTTTACTTTCAGCTTCCTACTCATATTAAAAACGCGAAAGTTGATAAAAATGTATGGACTATGGTCTATGTATTTGTAACTCTTGCAAGGGAAAACCACTGAACGGATTTTGATGATACTTGGTAGTATTGTAGACTAATATTGAATAAGACAAGCTATATAAATGCTCGGTTTTCATCCGCGGACGAAACTGTGTGGTACAGCTAGCAGTTCCATATGCCAAATCATAGTCAAGTCTATTTATCACATAGGTACTTTACTTGTCATCTATACTTATATTTTAAAGCTGAAGAGTTTGTTTGTTTGAACGCGCTAATCTCGGGAACTACTGGTCCGATTTGAAAAATTATTTCGGTGTTAGATAGCTCATTTATCGAGGAAGGTTATAGGCTATATATCATCACGCTACGACTAACACGAGTGGAGTCACGGGGGTGAAACCGCGCGGAGCAGCTAGTTATGTTATAAAACAGTAGTATTGGTAAAAAAATTTACTAGGTACCAAAAATAAATATTACGTTATCCAATTTACCTGTATGTATTATAAGAAATCGGCATAGAGACGAATACCAGTAGTTTATGTTTATTTGGAATAGAGGTTCGCGAAACCATACGGCCGACGCACAATTCTTAGAATATCAATTTATTTATTCTTACCTTACGTATATTAAATAAACGAATGTTATCTTGAAAGCAGTTTTTGGTTGATGTTGTTGTTTTGGGAATGAAGTGGGTTGTGCCTTTTGTAAATTAAAATGTTAAAAGTCAATAACTTGTAATGTTTTTTATAAGATTTCTACATAATTAAACTCCCACCACCTCTTTTGAATAAAACTAATTAGGGACTGAATAATAAAAGTATTGCTATTTACTATATCACGAAAAATTAAATCCATTTACAGTTTTTGTTACCGCAGTTCTTCAAACATAATTTATAAAGTATTTTCCAACGTTATAATGAAAAGAAAACATAAAATACTTTCACGGTTAAATAATTATTACATTAATTTTTATTTATTCTGAGGCGACCCTGACGTTTCGAACACTCTACAGAGAGCTTGGAGAGTAACCTAATGCCTCCTCTACACTACTCGCGAAGTTGAACGAGTGTGTACTGAGCACCGCGGCCGCGGTGTTCAGTCAACTTCGGCCGAGTACTTCGCCGAGGAACTTCGCGAGTAGTGTAGAGGAGGCATATAAGACCCAAACACTTGCTAAAATATTATCGATTAAAAATGATAATTAGTAATAAACATATGAGTACCTAGACTAGACAATACATCAGAGTTACACGCGTTTATAATCATGATATTTATATCATGCTGTGGTCTTTGAAATAAAGGGGAGACCACAACGTGAAATGTGGTTACCGTTCACTTATACCTACCATACTAATAATGGTCGCGGTTTTGCTTGCGTATTTGCACTGGGATTAAATTGGTCTCGAAATACAACTTAAATCAATGAAATACATTAAATGGTGAGTAATAATTTCTTCCACACTTCCATGAGGACTAAGATGTTACTCCTAGATTTTACTTTCGCTATTATAAATAATAATATAGTATTTTTGAGCAATTTTCAATTGGCCAAGAAAGTATAAACTATAATTTTGGCAAGAATACTCAAAACTCAACCACTGATTGAACAAATCTTAATAAAATTTGGAACAGATATAGAATAGTCCGTTTTTAAAAGCAGGAAAAAGGGCTGCTTGGTCGCCTGATGATACCAACAATTACAGATGCATTGGCATAACTACTGTTTGACACTGATCTTCTGTGGGGATCTAGAACCTTCCCCAGAACGAACTGATATACAAATTTTCATGCAGGCAAAGCTGCGGTCTGCAACTAGAGCATAGATAAAATCATATTGCCTTTCGTCAAGGACATTTGCAATTGATACGGTGTTTAAAACATCGCGAATGACCGTAATGAAATGACAAGCGAATTGTGAACACAAAGCCGTAATTATCTCAATTATGTACTCAGATTATGGAAAATCTACGAAGACGCCTTGAAATGAAAATTTTTATGTTTTTACGGTTTCGTGGTTTTACCCGTATTGCTCTATTCCTCCTATTGGTCTTAGCGTGATGACAATTATATAGCCTTCATCGAGACTATCTTATGATGAAAAAATTTTCCAAATCGGACCCGTCGTTCCTGAGATTAGCGCGTTCCAACAAACTCTTCAGCTTTATAATATTAGTATGGATTAGAAAACATTCCGATAGTACATATGAATAGTGTTACTCAATACCTACGTATTAAATTATAAATTGTATCCGTGTATTTACATTGAAATAAATTGGAAAATCGATTGATTCTTGAATGAATTTATTTATTCATAGATTAGTTCCGGTCGTAATTAATATTTTTTACATATTATACATACCTACGTATCAAACATACGTACAATAGATATATAATGTACATACATATATAATATACCTATACATATATAAAAACTAAACAAATGTTTGTTTTTTGTCCGCTTACATATTATACGCATCATACCAAAATCTGCGAGGAAATGCTGAATTTTTATATTCTCAATTGTTAAAGTTTAAACTTAAATTATAGGCCAAATCTGTATCTATAATACGATGTTTTATAATGACGTTTAGCTTAAATAAACAATAACAAAAATATTGTTTTTACATAATAAAACTAAGAAATAAACGAAAAAAGAAATCGTCCACCATTTTTTTATAGCGCAGGGTACTCGTGCGCACCCACGGCCTTCGAAAAACATCATCAACAAGTCTTGATCGAAAAAAAACACGTTATAATTATGTATCTACTTTAATTTTTTTTAAAGTAATATACTTGATAAAAATACTCACCTTGACTTCAAGTTTCAACTGACCAGAGGATCGCTGCTCCTATACTTGCAAAAAATACCAAAAAAAAAAACTCTCAAAATGACCACCAACCTTGACTACAGCTGACCAGTCGTTCGCTGCTCGCATCAGCCAGCAGGCCCATTAGCCTCTTTACTTCACTAGCTTCATTGACTGCAGTTGACCAGGCGCCAGTTGCTCTTATACCTTCAAAAAATAACAAAAAATGTCCACCAACCTTGACTACAGCTGACAAGCCGTTCGCTACTCGCATCTGCCAGCAGGCCCATTAGCCTCTTCACTTCACTAGCTTCCACGACCAGGTGTAGCTGGTCTATCGCCACGTCCTCTATCGTGATGGCCTTGTTGCAGTTCTCGTAGATGAAGCCGAGCGAATGGCTGTAAAGAGACGCCGCGTTAGAAGGTGCCTAATAAACGTACTAGCTATTAGGGCTATAACATTTTAAGTCTCATTTGGGATAGTATATTCGACAGCAGACTTAAGTTGAGTGTATGAATAGATAGAATATTATAGCCTTCAACAGCGCATCGATTCAAAGAGGATCTTGGCCGAACACCAAAAGTTTCCAGGTTTCGCGCCTTAGCGCCCTGGTGTTGAGGTCTTCTACTTGAAGAATATCCAGATCTTTTTGGACAGATAGAATATTATACATGTGAAAATTTTGATTGATGTGTTTCTTTTTGTGTGGTGCTAATTTATCACGACCAGTAAATTAACCAATGAAGGAGCATCAATGAAAATTCATCTTGGGCACAGACTAGTATTTTTAATAAAGGTTAGGCAATATAAATTAGAAAAGAAAAAGGCTTGAGTATTAATTTATAATTACTGTAGGTTTTTTCTTAAAAGCCGTTCGGGAGGTGGAGGTAGGAAGTCATATTGAATAGACGCTTGCTTGCTTAAATTTCTGCTACTAATTTCACTAATGTTTATTTCTTATTTTACTACTCGACTTACTCTACAATTATAACATAACGGTAATAAAACGGATTCTTTACAAATGGCATCACAGAAATAGCCGTTTAAATAATTATTAGCGTATAAAAAATTAAGCAAAAACCCCGTCAAGTGGTCTTGAGCATCATACCGTTATAATAAATACTGTATCAAATGAATGAAGTCAACCATGAAAATACCTTAAGGAAATTAAAATTTCGATCGATTGTAAATATTTAATGATATAGGTTTAGTAAAAAATAATTGTTTTACAAAAAAACTAAACCGTTTGCAAATTGTCAGAACTAGATAAAACTTTAATGGGACCAACCAGAAGGCACTTACCTCCTAGTAAAAAAAATCATCAAAATCGATTCACCCAATTGAGAGTTCAGAGGTAGCATACCAAAAAAAAAGTCAAATTGAGAACCTCCTTGTTTTTTTGAAGTTGGTTGAAAAAAAAAATTACAGTATAAAATGTCGAAAAGAAAAAAATTACAAGCGGAAGGAAGCTGTTAGTCACAGAATTTAACTATCAACACGTTTTGAGAAAGTGTTTTGAAATATTATCTACAAATGTCAAATGTAATAAAAATGGTGTAATAACTGTAGACTGTAATAAAATAAAAAATCTGCGTGCTTGGAAGTTGCTGTCTCATAAACTTTTTTTAGAAAGGAGGAGAAACTAAAAAAAGAAACATTTATATTCATTATTAATTTGAAAGTAAATTTGTTCGTTGCGTATTTGCTTCTACTATACAAATAAAAAAACTGGTCAGTGTATTTTGACGAAATCTAATCAATAGACGTATCATGAAAAACGCTCGCCAAAACTAGCCTTAACTACACCTCATAAAATCATATAACAAGCTTAATTTATGATTTATTACCTAAGCACTTTACAGCAAAAAAAATATTTTAGGTCTTTAATTCTTTCGCTCTAAACCTCAAGTTATTAACCTATCTGCGCCTTCATAACAAAATCTCATAAAAATCGATAAAACAATAATAACAAACAAGAATACAAGAACAAACGCAACAAACCAAATCAAACATTTGATTTGCCACCACAAAGCATATCACTACACAACATAACGAAAGATCGCAAACCTTGGCCGAGACTGTGAGATAACGGTCCAGTTACTAAGCAATGATTGCAATAAATATAAAAAAAATATATATTACTAGCTTTTCACCCGCGGCATCGCCCGCGCTATTGGAAAATTTTTGGTAAATTTTAAAAGAAAATTTTAACGGGACGTTAAATTATATTAGCACAATTGTGCAAAATGTTTAAACATAATATTTATGCAAATAAAAAGAATATAAAAGAGAATATTTTATTTTTAAAGTACTTGTTAAACGCATAATATATTTATCATAATCATTTCATTTTATAATGAACGACATAAGGTACCTAATCGTGATTATTATTAAACAGAGTATGATTTCTTGGAGCGATTCCGAATCGAATTACTCAATACTTTTTATTTCCATTGGCAAGTGGCACACAATTATCTTTATCTTCTATACAAATGTAATAAATCTGTTTGTCATGCTAAGCTTAAATTTAATTTCGATAGCACAATATGTACAATTACAGCTACATTACAATTATTATTAAAAGTGTCCGTCTATATTCCAAATTATTATCTCCGAACCCACTGAACCGATTTTGACGTGACTTGCACCGGCAGATAGCGGCTTCTATGAGTAACGTAGGTTACTTCTATTCGAAAAGTAATCAGGATAGCCACAAAATATCACTCCATATTTTAAAGTCCTCCGGCTTAACGTCTGTCTGTCTGTTCACGATTAACTACAGCACCGATTTTCATTCTATTTTGTTTCCCCTTTATAGGTCACTATCGAGGAAGCTTTTAGTACAAAATTTGTTAAATTGTAGACAACGTGGGCGAGGCTACGGGTGGAAAGTTAATTTTCAGATAAACACGAACGAAGTCGCGGACAAAACTACTACATCAAAAAAGTCATTTTACACTGGGTAAAACATTAAAACTTAAGCATAAGCTGTTTCAACCTGTTTCGTGTTTTCATAACGTTCAAAATAAACACAACTAAATATTCATAAAGAATTAACTACGCTCTGAATTCGTGTTTTCGAGATTTACGCCAGCTCTTTCACTGAAACTATTTATGTACTCTCAGGATTATACAAAACAATAGTTAAATAAATAATAACGACCTTTGCGCATAGATTATACATTTATGTGCAAAGGTCGTTCTATAGAAATGTTTCAAGAACTATAAGACAATACAATTCGCAATATCCCAATAATATTATAAATGCGAAAGTTTGTGAGGATGAGTGTGTGTTTGTTACTCTTTCACGCAAATTCTACTGAACCGATTACAATGAAATGAAGCACACATATAGGGGGTAACTTGGATTAACACATAGGATAGTTCTTATCCCGGAAATCCCACGGGAACGGGAACTATGCGGGTTTTCCTTTGAAAACGCGGGCGAAGCCCCTGGCGGAAATCTAGTTGTAGGTACAATAATTTTATTTTATTCTAAGATATTGTATTAATCTAAACCGATAACCGATTTTCCTGAAATTTTATGTGTGTAGTTTAGCTAGATTAAGATGTAATAATGTTTTTTTTTTCGCATTACATCCGATCGAAGCTACTGTATCGAATTGGGTAAATCACTCGACTTTTATAACATAGTTAAAAATCTACAACAGTCAATGATACCACCGCAAGAACTACATTTGTGGAGAAGTAAATATTATTTGGTTACTGCAAGGTTTACGGCATGTTCTTCGATCAAACGAATGCCAATAATTACCAAACAATCCGTGTTTACAAATTTCCATTTAAACACAATTACGATTGTTTCAATTTGGAATGTTGCTATTTTAGGCATTCGAAAAATTTGCAAGATTTTATGGAAGCCATACTGGCTATATGCCTGAATACATTGTGTGACATTATCTTTGTAATGTTATCAATTATTGTTATCATTGATGGATATTTTCTACTGAATTATGATGAATTATACTATCTTATACAGGGTTACTTGTAAAACACCGGCAACCTCGCAGGACAAGATAGCTAACATCATAAGCAACAACATTTGTTCTACGACTTTTGGTAATTTGTTAGATTTTATTTTCATACAAAAATAAATATTCATTTAATTTTCCGTTTGAATATTATAAACTCTACGCGCATCTCAAAACTTACGTAAACAAGAAGCGAACGAGAGGAGGAAGGGGGCGTCGCGTCGTCCATCCGATAATGAATAGAACATAGACTTACAAATGTTAGGAGAGTACAATAAAAGTTTAAAAAATCATTTAAAAATAATATATTGCGTTATGCCAAAAGTCGTAGATCAAATGTTGTTACTTATGATGTTAGCTATCTTGTCCTGCGAGGTTGCTGGTGTTTTACAAATAACCCTGTATAAGTTTAGTATCTGAATTTGAATATCTCAATTAGACTACGATTACGATCACATACGTATAAATTATCATCGGTAATAAAGAAGTATGCATCCATAAAAACCTTTAAAAAGGGAGATCATGTGAACATTTTCTGACGATGAATATATCTTTATAAATTCTGTACATCATTGAAATGATAACGAAAAATTATCTCGAGTGTCCTTGCAACACAAATGACAACACTTGGTCAGTAAAATACACAGAGACATGAGGAAAATAGACATGACATTGCTTTTGTTATTTTATTGTATAGCCCGTTTTTGTATTGATTTAAAGTGCACATAGAGATACATGAATATGACTTTACATTGTATATAAATAGAGTCCAATTTTGATTGATCGTGACATTCTTTAAACAGGTGGTCTATTTGTTGTGAAATCTATTTCTTTTAACTTGTGAATATAATGAGTGCTGTCGCGTGCGCAGCCTTGATTTTAAATAGGTCTTTTACTGTATTTATTACTACTTAAAGAAATAAATATATTGTTTTTAAATAAACATTTTAAGAAAGCATAGTGGTTAGGTACATTGCAGAAAATAGAACTAGATTATAAATAAGTACTTATTTACTATATTTATATCTACTACTAGCGGTCAGCTCCGGCTTTGCCCGTAGTACATATTTCGCAATAAAAGGTAGCCTATGTTCTTTCTAAGGGTCTAAAGATTGTCTGTGCTAAATTTCATCAAAATGGGTCCAGTAGTTTATGCGTGAAAACCATACATACATACATAATTACAAACCTTTCCTCTTTATAATATTAGTATAGATAGGATCATATTATATAATACACTTATCTACATATTATGTAGGTCTATTTTTTATATTGTTTACATAGATGTTTAATCATTGAAGCTCTAATAAGCTGACAGTAAAGAGGTAGGTGTGAATTTTCAACTGACTACCCCCATTACACACTGTTATTTCTATTACATTCAACCTATTTTTAAAACAACTCCCCATATATTGAATTTAATCTTTATTTACAACATAGGCCCACTTGTAAGTGATAATCATCCTATCATACTAATATTAATAAACGCGAAAGTTTGTAAGTAAGCATGGATGGATGTTTGTAACTCTTTCACATAAAAATTACTGGACATAAGTATTTGAATGAAACAAGGATAGGAAGATCAGAATAACACTAAAGCTATTAGAAATATTTGATTTTGCACGCGGGATCGTCTGCGCGGTATAGCTACTTTTATAATAGGTATGTTAGTTTTCATGACATATAAAAAAACCGGCCAAGTGCGAGTCGGGCTCGCGCACAAAGGGTTCCGTAGCAGCAAATATAATAAATTACAGTTAAATCAACCTATCTCAAAAACTATAAGAGATACTTTGATCAAACCAAAAATCGTTGAAAGAGTTAATTAGCATGCATCACCTCTATTTTTTTTAGAATTTTATACCCCGTAGTTATAAAAATAGAGGGGGGGGGACATACTTTTTACGACTTTGAGAGCTGATATCTCAAAAACCGTTCACTTTAAGAAAAATGTTTTTTAGAAAACTTTATATCATTTTAAAAGACCTTTCCATTGATACCCCACACGGGTATGTACATCGAAAAAAAAAATTTCATCCCTCAGTTACATGTATGGGGGGCCCCACCCCCAATTCTTTTTTTTACTATTTAGTGTCATATTTTTGTAGCGGTTCATACAACACATATTCCCATCAAATTTCATCACTGTAGTACTTATAGTTTCCGAGTAAATCGGCTGTGACAGACGGACAGACGGACAGACGGACAGACGGACATGACGAAACTATAAGGGTTCCGTTTTTGCCATTTTGGCTACGGAACCCTAAAAACTACATGTGGCACTCGGGGACTACCGCGGTAAAGCTATTGCATGCTATGCCTTCAAGCCACACCTCCGCCCGTCGGAGTGGGGAGCGTGAGGTTTTTTCGTTACGGAATTTCTCGATTCGGTCCCCGCGCTCAAGGCCCGCGATAGAAGCTATGCAATAGCTTAAAAACTTGCATAACTACTTTAGCAATTATTTTTTCCAAATTTCCTAAAATAAACAATAATTATTCTATAGCTATTGACTCACCATTCAGTATTCTGTGGTATACAAAACTCCCAATTCTGACTATTGCATTTCCACTCTCTGACCCTTCTCAACGTTGGTGCATTTAATTCTTCACATAGCACTTTGACAGCCTCTATTTCGTGTATATCCTGTATCGCTATTATGGACAACCTGTTAAAATTAAATATATAAGAAATTGAAGTAAAAATAAATTTAATGTTATATTGCTATTGGGTCAACACTCGACAGTTTTCTCTGTTCCATATAATATTTAGAAGTTTTAGAAATAGTTTCAAGAAAAAAATGAAGGATTCTCAATACATACTTGCATTTTTTGGTAAATGGCTCGGACAAAAATTCTCAAAAAAATATGCATTCAAATGAACTTGCAAGACAATGAATAATTATGCAATAACTTATATATTCGTAAAAAATGTTAAAATAACAATTTAAATATTATTTTATATAATATTCAGCTTTATAATATTATTAGTATAGATTTTGTACATAAAATGGTGTTAAAAGTGTGAAAAAGTCTTTAATTTATATCATTGCATGCCTTGAGTATTTTTGTATGAGTTAATGGTCTAAGATCCCACCGCAGGATTACTTTGTTCATAGTTTTTTTGATAAAACCAAAATTTTATGTATATTTATAATTAGTAGGATGTATTATTAAGCTGAAGTGTTTGTTTGTTTGTTTGAACGTGCTAATCTCGGGAACTACTGCTCCGATTTAAAAAATTATTTAGCTGTTATATAGCCCATTTATCGAGGAAGGTTATAGGCTATGTATCATCACGCTACGACCAACAGGAGTGGAGCCACGCGGGTGAAACCGCGCGGAGCAGCTAGTGTATTATGACCTATCTGACATCTGAGTATTGAATTACTCACAATATAATATGTAAATGTAAATTTTTTATATAAAATTTTCACAATAAGATTTAATTAACACAATTTATCGTCTTTTTTTTTTTTTTTTTTTTTTTTTTTTTTTTTGGTAATAGGGAAGCGCTTGACCACAATCTCGCCTGATGTTAAGCTGAGATGCGGTCTAAGATGGAACGCGCTTCCCTAGAAGGTACCTGTTCACTCTACGCTTGAAGACCCCCATATTGTACTCGTCGGGGAACACAGACTCAGGAAGCATGTTCCAGTCCCTCGCGGTTCGGATAAAGAATGTGGAACCGAACCGCTTAGTCCGGGTACATGGAACGTCCACCATATGGCGATGCCTAGAATCTGTGCGCCTCGACGATCGATGGAAGAACGGGGATGGCGGAACGAGATCGTGCAGTTCCGCAGCGCACTCTCCAAAGTGTATCCGATAGAAGACCGATAAGCTGGCCACTCTGCGGCGGTGACCGAGGCTCTGGAGCTTTTTGCCTACTAGGTCATTGTCGTTTATGAGCCTCTTGGCACGCCTCTCTATCGCCTCAAGCGCCTCCAGCTGGTACTTGGCGGAACCGTCCCAGAGGTGAGAACAGTATTCCATGCACGACCGGACTTGTGCTTGATAAAGGTTGAGCAACTGTCCCGGGCTGAAATACTGTCTCACCTTCGCCAGAATTCCAAGCTTTTTTGAGGCTACTTGGGCTTTAGATTCAATGAAGGAACCAAAGTTCAGAGTAGGCGTTAAGGTGATACCAAGAAGCTCGAGGTGGTTAGTTATCGGCACGGACACACCTTGGAAATTCGGAGTCAGGTGGAATGGACTCCGTTTAGCGGAGAACAGACACGCCTGGGTCTTAGACGCATTGAACTTGACCAGATTGGCATCGCCCCAGTCGGAGACCGCCTGTAAGGACAAGTTCATGCGATCGACCATCGCCTCCCGTAGAGACTGAATTTGTGCCGTACTGGCTCGCGCGCTGGATACATATCTCTCCGCAACAGTGCTATCGTCTGCGTACCCATAGATACCGGGTTTCAGCAGATCGTTGATGTGTAGCAGGAAGAGTGTTGCGGAGAGAACTGATCCCTGAGGGACTCCGGCATTTATAGCCATTTGGTCGGACGAGCAACCGTCGACGACTACCCGAAGCGACCGGTCTCTCAGAAAATCTGAGATCCAGGCGCAGAGACCAGCAGGCAGACCGTAGGATGGAAGCTTGCCAATAAGACTATCATGCCAGACCCTATCGAAGGCCTTCGAGATATCAAGGGAGACAGCAAGTGCTTCACCATGATTCTCGATGGCCTCGCTCCAGATGTAGGTGGCGTACGCTAGAAGATCCCCAGTGGACCGGTTTCGGCGGAACCCGTATTGTCGGTCACTGAGGAGGTCGTTCGCTTCTAGGTGTGCCAGGAGCCGGCTGTTCAGTACACGTTCCATAGTCTTACAGAGTATGGACGTGACTGATATTGGCCTGTAGTTGGAAGGATCGGCACGACTGCCTTTTTTGGGCACAGGCTGCACGTTGGCAAGTTTCCATGATTTTGGTACTATTCCAGTCGTCAGCGAAAGGCGAAAGAGGCGTGTCAAAACAGGAGCAAGTTCAGGCGCACAGGTTTTAAGAACTATGGCTGGAATTCCATCAGGGCCACTGGCTTTATTCACGTCAAGATTCCGCAGCGTTTTAAGAACCTCCGTCTGACGGATGCGAATTTCCGGCATTTTCGCCTCGCATCCAGGTAGACTGGGAGGTTTTGCGCTTGCGGGATCCAGACGAGAATTTTCCGCAAATAGAGTAGCAAATAGGTTCGCTTTCTCTACGGCGGTGTGAGCCAGCGTCCCGTCAGGTTTCAGCAGTGGAGGAAGTGAGGGGCGGCAGAAATTCGATTCAACCGACTTTGCCAGGGACCAAAACGCTTTACTACCGGAGGGGTAAGAAGCCAGTTTGTTCCCTATACGGCTAACGTGGTCAAATCGAGCTTTCCGTAGAGCCTTCTTGCAGGACTTGGCAGCCCGGTTAAAGGCTTTCTTCTTTTCAGATACATCCCTCGCTTTGCG
Organism: Colias croceus; assembly: GCF_905220415.1. Taxonomy (NCBI): domain Eukaryota; kingdom Metazoa; phylum Arthropoda; class Insecta; order Lepidoptera; family Pieridae; genus Colias; species Colias croceus. Next base: position 1,847,415 of record NC_059539.1, on the reverse strand, counting down.
GTGTCGAGCGTCAACCCAAGCCAGATACGCCTCTTGCTTTAGCGCTTCAGCGCGTCTGCAATCGGCTCTGAACCAGGGCTGAGCTTTGCCGGACATGGCTACGTCGGAGAATGGAATAAAGTACTCCATTCCCTGTCGCAACACATCAGTCACAGCATCCGCGCAGGTCGAAGGGTCTTCAGAAGAAAAGCAGACAGGCCGCCAAGGATATGATGCAAAAAAGGAACGCATCTCATCCCAATCTGCTGACTTGTATTGCCACACGCGCCGAGAGCCCTTAGTCTAATTTAAAACTTCATACACATGATAATTTGCAAGAGATTAAAATGATAAGCATACTAATTACTAAATTATCACTAGGTACCTACTCATTACCTATTAAATCATTTTATTGGTATTCAAAAGATATCTTGTTGCTTACTTGTTTTCTAATATTGTCCGACACACAACCTCCCTCACTCCAGGGTTTATCACTTTATCCCTCGTCAGCTGGTGAATATTCCATGAAGCAAGGCGGCAACACCTGACACCGTCTCTTTCGTACATGAAAACTTCTTTTACAACTGGTCTGTGTGAATATGCTGATAGTAAATCTAATATATCGTTCACTGGAGCTGCCGCGAATCCATTCGGCAGTGTTAAGGGGAATTTAGCTGGCATCGAAAAACTCTTTCTACAGGGTGTTGTTGGTGTTTTTGATTCACTACTCATTAGAGATCCGTTTAGGGACGCTTCGGTCCATCCATTTACATGGCCGTTTGTTAAGTGTTGTTCACTCTCACACTTCCTCGGTTCCAAGCTCAAGTGAATCTTCACAGCACTAAGTCGGATCACATCCATTCCTCTTACTTTAATTAAATCATCTAATGACTTAAATGGACCTTTCTTATTCCTATAATCAACTATATTAGCTGCTATTTCTTGGTTTAAGCCAGGTACACACTGCAGTTGGAACACACTGGAGGAGTTCACTGAGCATAGCTTATTATCTGATAATAATCTAAAGCTGTCCAGTGAGTGTGTACACGAGCTAGCTCTAGACACTTGTCTTCTAATGTTTGTACATATTTCTGGTCTTAGTGTATCCAGCTTTTCAGCACCTATACCTAAAATATTAAAATGGTGTAAGATACCTTCAAATTAACACTACAGAGTGCTGCAGCTGTTTAGATTATTAAAAAGATTTATGTACTGTATCTTAATAATAAAAAGTTTGAACATTTGTTCCTTTTTTTTGTGGAGCTTTGTCATTTGACATATTGAAGACACTATTCAAATTATCCGTAGATAAACAAAGAAATTACTAATACTGTTACCTGATACTAAAGCAAGGTCGTCGACTCGTTTGAAACGGCCGATCATCTGTCGATGCCTGACTATTTCCCGCGCTAGCTGTCTGTTTACACCTGGCAGCGTCATCAGCTGCTCTTCCGTCGCTGTATTAATATTCATCAGCTCGGGATACTCCTCCGACGGCGGCAAACTGAATGTGTGACTTAAACTGGACTTGTTCAGTTTTGAACGTCGGACAAATCCGCGAAAGGATTTCCGGCTGCCCTTACTCCGAACAGAGCTCGGACTCTGCCCCATATCGATACTTGTCACTTGCATTAAATACCCAACATAACACTCCACAATTTCACTAGGTATTTGTTTGAACTATTATTAGATTACGATTAGAAAAGCGCGCACTTTCACTGCACATCCATATACACATCAAAAAAATAAACTCGATTCTATCTAGAAGGCAGAATAAGAAGAAATATTTATTTTCGTATGTAAAAACGTAAATAATTATATCACATCCATCTTCATGCAGTCAAATCACGACAATGGAAATTAAAAATCAAAATGCAATTTCTGCCAAGCTCATGTCAATTGCTGACTGCTGTCACGTTTGACACTGACATATTTTTTTCTTTAGTAAAATAGCATTGGCATTTAGAATAAAATATTACGTTATTTAAAAAGTATTATAGGTAAACCAGAATCTGATGGCAATTAGGGAAATCAAAATTTTGAGTGTGCAACCCTAGGGAAAATGGACTGAACGATCTTGATACTTGCTTATTTTTTATTTTGTCCTCAATATCATTAGTCACATTACTTAAGTGGACAATACTGTACTTAATAATGAGATATCCACTATATAATGTAGGTACATACTTACATGTATAGTGTATACCTAATATACAATTGTACATATTACTTTTATACAGGTAATACATATTATTATTTACACATACCTATATTTGTATATTCATTACCAGTATGCCATGTGAAAATATCGATATAATGATAATGTAGATCAAAACAGCTTATAATTTTTTATAAAATAAAATAAAAATAAAATAAAAATATGTTTATTTTCGTAAGTATTAACAGATACACACATTATAAAATTGACTTGGACATCTTGGACTTGACGAATAGCCGTATTGGAAACTCCTGTAATAAGTTTTCATAAAATTATATTCTAATCAACAAACAATATTATAGTTACCTACATATAATATTTTTTAATTTAAAGTATCAAAACGGGTAAGTCCAATTTACCAATAAAATCTTCAAAATTGAAAATTGTGATGTGTTTGACCCTTCTTCATCGAATGTTTTTCTATACACATTATAAACAACACCTCTTGCTTGTGATCGCAGCGGCTTTATCGACATTTTCGAAGAATTTTTAGACAAAATCCTAAAAATTATTCATCAACTGCAAAAAAGACAAATAATTTGACAACCAATTTGATAGTTGTCAAATAAGTTGCCACATGAAAATCTTTTATTTCATAAATATAAATATGCCATCAGATTCTGGTAGACCTATATGATATGTGATGATAATGTAAAGGAATTATTTATAACAGTATAAATTAAATTATCACACAAAACATAACAATCGAACATGCATTTTACATCATACAAAAATGTTAACTGTTGCTCACTTGTTTTGAAAATACAATCAATATCTTGGAATATCTTTATCATAGAAAATATATAATATAACTTCTTTGCATGGAGATTGTTTTTTTAACCGCGAAACAAGTATTGTTAAGAGATTTGTTTATAAAACGGGTAACTCATTTTAAACCATTATTAACGAATTTAATGATGCATTTAAACAATCTATTATTTATTTACATTTAATAAATAGATAAGAATTAGGTATTTAAATTTTTTTATTATTATTATCCTGATCCAAAGGGATAAAAATACAGAAATGGAAATAACATTAAAAGCTATTTTTAAGTTATAAGTGGTGTAACAAACACTTTCTTTTTTATATTATCTAGGATTAGTCATAAAAATAGAAAATATTATAAACTTATTTAATAAGTACTTCCCTTCTTTATGGAGGTTGTTCATAGGTAAAAAAATACAAATTTATATTTCGTGCTATTTTATTTTTCAAAATAATTAATAATTATTACATAATTCATCTGTACAATAGCAGCAAAGCTGTGTAGACAATAACATACACTTTCTATCTTCGTAAATAATATTTTACGGAGTTGAGTGTAGCTAATCCGAATGTCATGTTATCTTAAACATTAGAAAGAGACAACATGATAATTGAGCGTCAATCTGTGTTGCCATATTGTATTTTTTATTAATAAATCTTTACGCCTTGTACGATAACTTCAGGCCGTATTTTGTTACATGAATACGACATCTAATCGATTCTATGGTAATACAATTTAATAAATATTAATTAAAATGTTAACCATTAAAAATATTCTCTAACTTAAAATTAAAATGCCAAAATAATGATTTAGTTAGTAAGTAAATACTTTTCAGCACAAAACGAAGTATACATAGGTTGGTAAATATACATACATAAATTGGTATTAAGTTGGTAAATTTAATAACTCGGTGAATTTATAAAAATATCGTTAGAAGGATTATCAAATGACTTACATATTATTTTTGACACATTATGCATATTATTATAATTATTCAAAACACCCGTTGAAGAGTTATAAAAAAAAAACACCAGCATCAATTTGAAACAAGACCAAATAATATTGTGCTAGATTTTAGTTGAGAAATATCAGCTTATATAGGAATAAAAATTGCCTATACATACTATAACTTTACCAAATACATTTTTATCATTGAACTGTTTTTAGAATGTTATGTGGCTAACATAGTAAATATTAAGACTATTTCAATAAAATATCACAGAAAATGAAAACGCAGGTATGAAATTTATTATAAAACAATACAAAACTGTTAATGACTAGTACATGAAAGAAGATAAAAAATATTTGGACAAAACAAAAAAAAAAACCTAAACTTTAGTATAACCTGGACGAGTCAACTTGAGACCTGCTTCCTATACCCGTCTCTTTTACTCTCACGTGATAATAGAATGGAGTGAAAGGGACAGGACCATTTTTCAGGTGTCAAGTTAACTCGCGCAAGTTATAACTATGTGCTCATAATTATTTAGATTTACACCGATAGAGAAGTGAATAAAGACTATCCAAAAGATACCGTACGTTGTTGTGATTTGAAAAATACGTATAAGCCGCCTATATTAATAACAACACATTTCAGAATAAGTTTTATACTTTTAATAACTATAAATAACACTAATAAGTCATATTGATAATGCACTTAGCCACCTAACATTATAACCGCGTTATAAAAATAGACAATGATTAACCTCCATCCCTTGTACAATATATTCGTATCAAAACCATCAATCTCGTCACATTCACATACAAAAGACCAATGATATTTTATGAAGAAATGTGTAGTTAGGTAAAAAGCGCCTCGGAAGCGGCACGTTAAAATGTGGCTAATTAGCTAGAATGGACTTCGGTTGTCTCTATTTCGCTCATGATAATTTAATCCGTCTTCGGTCTTACTTTAACGACTAATTGTGTGTCCGTTTCGTGTGTCGAATTGGTAACCTATCTACACCTTTCTACTTATAATATCATTGGAAAAGACAGAATTATTTTCAATTCGAACCGCGTACCTAATACATGAACCATCAAGAGTAAGCGAGATGGCAAGCTATAAGCTGCCACTGTGTGAGCGAGAGCGCAAATTATAGATGCCTTTCAAATGATTCATGTAGGTTTCATTTTTATATTGTCAATTTTAATACTTTAATAAATTTGCAACATCATCTTTTGCTCTATATGCCTTTCTCTATATAAGTTTATTAATTTTTCTTTGTCTATGCCTACTATGGGATATATTTGAATAATAATTCACAGCTATTTTATGTCAAAGTCGTTGTATTTCCAATAATTAAAATTACAGTTGGAATGCTTCCTTTATAGGATTTCATCTATGAACATTTTGTCAAGTTCGATTTAAAAATACTTCTACGTTCGATATAACCATCAATATTATTTAGCTAAGCGTTATATACGCAATTAAGTATATCAGCTAGAAAGATTAGTAATCTACGTGAATACTTAGTAGGAATTATATTTCGGAAAGCTACGCGGTATTTCACTAATCAAGAGGTTAAGTACCCATACAACCCTCTTATACTGGCTAAATTTCGAATTAAATAAACATACGAATAATAGTGACCTTTAAAGTTCAGTTGCAAGAGAGCACACGGGCAAGAAAACACGAAATGAAACTCCATATTTTATTCAATCATTTACTATAATAATAAGCACCAAACCATGTTTGGAATGTTTCGTATTGCACCAAACATAAACCAATCTTTAAGTTACATCATATAAATAGTACATCACTATATAAAATGGAGGTTCCGAAATAAATAAATTTGGTTACGAAACAATAAAGGCCACCATTAAAATTAAAGTACAGCCATCCCACGATTGAGAGAGCGTGATGTGTGTGCAACAAATTTATCAAGCCATTTTTATTGACACCGATTACACTTTGTACACTAAAACACACCACAACTGGACTCAACACATGAGACAAATACTATTAAAATCAACTAATTTACAAATAAACGTTTTACAATTTCACTACATAACATTATTATGAGCAAAACAAAACTACTACAAAATTACCACGTTTTGATGGAAAACAACTGTCCGTGTCGTATTTTTCGATAATTCTAATTTTATATTTTTTGTATTTTTAATTTTATTACATTATACACAGATATAGTTAATATAATAAAAAGCGACTTAAACATAGCGTAGTGAACAATTGTTTTCCACCAAACATTAAATAAATACCATCACACAAAATGATCGTTACTTTAGCCGTACGTGTTACAAGTTTATGCTGGCACGTGTGATCTGTGTCAATAATGGATCAAATCAAATTTATTTGGAATCACTAAGTTAATTCTACATTAAGATATGCATTACAATATGTTCATATTCAAATAAAAAAGATTCAAGAGATTGCAATTCAATTATATGAGATGATTCATAATAATTATGAGAGATGTGTTAAACAATTTAAACTATTTGAAATAAAATAAAATATATAAAACTTGTAACAAGTACTGGCCACATGGTTTGTACAAAAGTGACTTCATTGTGCAAAACATCTTTTCAACATTCCCAACTACAATATATCGAATTTCTTTATACTTTGTATCTATAGTAGAGCCATTTTAATAGGCAACATTTGACAGTTCAACAAAATTCAACAACGTAACCTAGTAACGACGACATAGAATAACATGATATTTCGCTTTGTTAGAACTGCACATTTGCTTAACTTTTTACAATTACGATTACATATTTATAGTAATATTGACCGATACAAGTAATTTTAAGATTTCATTTTACTGATAAACCATTCTAATCATAATAAACAATTTCTGAATTAAAGAACTGACGTCGCTACAATTTTGTGTCAATAAACCTTTTTTCTTTTTAAATACCAGAGACGTTACTCTAAAAATCGAAATCTGACATCTAGAATCGAATACATTGATTACTTGTGAATAAAAATCATCATAAATTAATAAAATATGTGTTTCAAGTTCGATTGACAAATGTTTCAAGTCCGTATCGATTAATTCACTTTAATCGATGTTTTTAAGCAAGTTACCTCTCTTCGAAGATAAAATTGATAGACGTCAAATGTTGCCTATTAAATTGGCTCGACTATAATGTTTATTTTTTATCATCCGACAACCCCCGTAACATATCTTAGAGCAGTATTATTTCCAGTGCGTGAAAGGGACAGCGCTATATAAGTTGTATAGCGCTGTCCTTTTCCCACACTAAAATAATACTGCTATAAGACGTCATGGTAAATTTCCTCGTTAGATATATTCAAATGGTTTTTGACCACAATTCGAGCATTGCAGTCGGGTTCCAGTCTTCATAGAAGATCACGTCTCATGGAATTTTATATGGTTTTGTACTGCACCATTTATCACATAGTATATTCCTTTTTCTTATGTAAATAGATATTTAATTATAATTGATGTAGGTTTTACTGTTTTTGATGGTATGTCATTAAATATTTACTAGTTATTTGCTCTGTCTTGTTGTAAAAATCGTTCATGTATGTATTAGATAAATCTAATACTTTGTGACGTGGAATATTGTCTTATCCAGTGTTTATATATTATATTTCACTCAAATTGCATTACCCTTGTTATATATCTGTATATTTTCGTAGATGTATACGCAAGTTAAATCATAGATTACATGGTAGCCTTTCGCGAGTATGGATAATTTTACACGAATAAAAAAAACAATACTAAATAATCTCAATAACAAAAAATATACTCAAAAGTTAGTTCAACCCCCGTGTTTACCATAAATTCGATTAAATTCAAATTCAATTTTTTTTAATTTAGCTGAGGGTATTCATAAAATTTCTTATAAAGCTCAATATATATACAGATTCAGTACAAAACCACACTAATCTCTACATCATAATCTTACTCGACGATGACCGTTTCGTTCCTTGCGTTACACCTATCATTATAAATTATCTTTCACTTCAAACATGAGGCTATCTAAATAAATACTTATAATATCATAAAACAAGTGTTACACAGAAAATTAAACAGGTATTTCCCGTCCACTGCATTATCCGTACAAAGGAACTATCTCCCACGACTTCTGTATCTATGGAATCATTCTTATACATATGAAGTACTTCGTTATAAAATTTATAAGCTGAAATTCAAGCTAAAACAATGAAAACAGAAATAAAATCTCACTCATAAAAATATTGGGGGTAGTTTGCAATACTGTTAATATGCGGGTAGTTGAACAAACAATAATATTACATGGGAGTATTCGAAATAATATTATATCACATACAAGACTGCGTTCGGGGAGTGATTTGAAGTATGGAAAATAGTCCTACATAGCCGCCGTTCCTCGAAACGTTGAAGCGAAAGGATCCCGCGCCGCCGCCCGCGACGCGCCAACTTGAGTACACTTGCCGCAATACTGCCTGCAATGGTACACTACTTTTATAGTTAAACCTGAATTTATGGCAAAAATAAAACATAATTTATAAGGGAAAAACAAAAATTGCTCTTAATTTTTGCTGTTTAGAATGCTTATTTTCAAAAAGTAGATGTGGTTATGTATGTGTGTGCGTGAGGTGTTGCATGTAGTCATGTTTTGTGTAATTGTGTTGCCTGTGATCCATGATCTGTGTAAAGGTGTTGCGTGTGATCGTCTTTTGTGTAAATGTGTTGTGTGTGATCATGTTTTGTAGCAAGGTGTTGCGAGTGATCACGTTTTGTGTAAAGTTGTTGCGAGTGATCATGTTTTGTGTAAAGTTGTTGTGTGTGATCATGTTTTGTGTAATGGTGTTGCGCGTGATAATGTTTTGTGCAAAGTTGTTGTGATTGATCATGATTTGTGTAATGGTGTTGCGCGTGATAATGTTTTGTGCAAAGTTATTGTGATTGATCAAGTTTTGTGCAAAGGTGTTGCGTGTGATCACATTTTGTGTTAAGTTGTTGCGTGTGATCACATTTTGTGTTAAGTTGTTGCGTATGATCATATTTTGTGTAATGTTGTTACGTGTGATCATATTTTGTGCAAAGGTGTTGCGTGTGATCATGTTTTGTGTAAAGTTGTTGTGTTTGATCATGTTCTGTGTAAATGTTTTGTGTGTGATCATGATTTGTGTAAATGTGTGGTGTGTGATCATGTTTTGTGTAATGGTGTTGCGCGTGATAATGTTTTGTCCAAAGTTGTTGTGATCGATCACGTTTTGTGTAAAGGTTTTTCGTGTGATCATATTTTGTGTAAAGATGTTGCGTGTGATCATGTTCTGTGTAAAGGCAACACCTTACACGTGTGATCACTTTTTATGTAAATGTGTTGTGTGGGATCATGTTTTATGTATTTGTATACGTATTTTTGTTACGTATGTGTGTTTACGTTGCGTGTGGGTGTTGCGTGTGGGTGTTGCGTGTGGGTGTTGCGTGTGGGTGTTGCGTGTGATTGTTGCGTGTGAGTGTTGCGTGTGGGTGTTGCGTGTGGGTGTTGCGTGTGATTGTTGCGTGTGGGTGTTGCGTGTGAGTGTTGCGTGTGAGTGTTGCGTGTGAGTGTTGCGTGTGAGTTTTGTATGTGGGTGTTGCGTGTGAGTGTTGCGTGTGAGTGTTGCGTGTGAGTGTTGCGTGTGAGTGTTGCGTGTGAGTGTTGCGTGTGGGTGTTGCGTGTGGGTCTTGCGTGTGAGTGTTGCGTGTGAGTGTTGCGTGTGGGTCTTGCGTGTGAGTGTTGCGTGTGAGTGTTGCGTGTGGGTCTTGCGTGTGAGTGTTGCGTGTGAGTGTTGCGTGTGTAGCGTGTGTGTCACACTCACGCTAGCAGTCGGAGGAGCTGAGGTCGAGCGGCGGCGGCGCGCGCTTGGCGCGTGTGAGGCGGTCGAGCTCTGCGGCCGCGTCGGAGCGCGCGCTGGCGGCCGGCGACGCGTCCGCGCGCGCGCCCGGCGAGCCCGTCTTCTTGTACAGCAGCGAGTTGAAGAAGTTCGCCAGCACGCCCTCGTTGCCGGGCGTGCCGCCGCCCATGCCGATCTTCGTGCCGTCCAACTGCAAGACATATTTATCGTTTTAGATATTGTTAGATTTGAACCGATCCTGCAAACGGATTGAAAAGAATCGATCTTTTATCGGAAACGAAATTTTTTTTTAACAAAAAAGTAACTTAAGCGGCTTCAAATCGTCCGAATTTGACCAAACTTAAACGACACCACACCAATATATTTGTACCAGCTTATAAATAATGCGGCCGTACACGAGCAGCTCGACCGGTTTGAGCGACGTACACGGACGGCTCGAGCGGTCGGTCGTTGACTGCCCGAGCTGTCGCTACAAAGCAGGCAGTTGACGGCTCGAAATGGTCGTGACGGCTCGAGCAGGCCGTGTACGGCAGTGAATGAATGTCCATAGTTCACCGCGCGGTCGCGGCTTCAAGGCGTCGATCTAAACTGCTTGAGGGTCTCAGCACACATATGGGATCGGAAAGGGATCGTAACCGTATCGCCTCGAGACGTTCAGAATGGTTTGTATTAAACTCCCTACTGCAACGCACACTAATCGGAAAAGTAACGTAATCGCCTCCCCTCGGAACAGGCTCCGAACTTGCAATTCCAGCGCTAACGGCTCATCGTCCCCGCGCTTACGTCTCTCCTTCCCCGCGCTTACGTCTCTGCCTGCTACGACTTGCCGTACTTACCGTTTTGAGGCGTAACGCCGGTGTCCCCTAGCCGTAGCCGAGTTGACGTACAGGCGCTGCTGATACGCTTTCGTCACGTGCATACGGTAGGTTGACGCCTGGTTGACAGCGAGGCGAAAGGCGTTAAACCCCTTCCAGACGACACAATTTAATCAGCCGATTTGATTGCCGATTGAATCGGGCCCAATTTGATCGTCTATCCACACGTACACAATTAAATCGCCAATTTTAGTTCTGCTCCGTTGCCGTTACTGACTGGACTTTTATTTTGCAACATGCCTCTTAGTAAAAAACAAAAATTGGGGCTGATTTTGGCTGTAACTACAAATTTAGAAGAAAGAAAAAGGATATGGAGCAAAGAATGGTTGCTTAAAAGAAATCGCCTAAGTCATATAAATATTGTTATAGAACTGAACAGTGTCGATTTCACAAATTGTATGCGCATGGACCATGACACTTTTAATGAATTATTATCTCTAGTACCTAAGCCCATACATTACTAAACGAGAACCTATTATGAGAGAAGCCGTTAGTCCTGAGGAGAGATTAATAGTAACGCTTAAATATCTAGCATCAGGAAGAGATTACAAGTAAAAATTGGCCAATTAGCGTCCACACCACCCAATTTGATCGGACAATCCCAAGGCAATCGCAAATCGGCCGATCCCGACCACCCAATGACCTTGAATTTCATATTTCCGTCTAGACGACCCAATTTGATTGCCAATCTAGTCAAATTGGACGAAAAATTGTGTCGTCTGGAAGGGGTTTTACGGTTACGATCCCTTTCCGATCCCATATGTGTGCTGAGACCTTGAAGCGGTCCGCATACGGGCGCGGTAGCGCACTGACCTGCGCGGCGGTGCGCTGCGCGGCCCGCAGCGGCGAGTCGGCGCGCGGCGCGGCGGCGCCGGCCTGCAGCGCGCTCAGCTGCCGCTGCAGGAACGTCTGCTCGTCCTCCGACGTGATCTCCGCCTCGCGGTGACCGCCGCTCTGCAACACAGTTTTATTTATTTAATTCAATTTATTTATTAAAGTAATAAATGATACATTAAAAAAACTACGTGTGGCACTCGAGGACTGCCGCGGTAAAGCTATCGCATGCTATGCCTTCAAGCCACACCTCCGCCCGTCGGAGTGGGGAGCGTGAGGTTTTTTCGTTACGGAATTTCTCGATTCGGTCCCCGCGCTCAAGGCCCGCGATAGAAGCTATCCAATAGCTTCAAAAAAATCGATTATGAGACGAGATTCGGCTACGACGATGATACGCATGTTTTTGCCAAACGCGAATCCTGCCTCGTGATCAATTTTTTTTCTATTCTATAAAAACTTCACATTTATTTATTTTTAAGTTTTATAGCATTTAAATGCTAGTTATAAAACTAAAAAAATTCAAATTTTATGAAGGATTAAAAAATATATTTGGAGTTAGAAAATTATATCGTACCTTTCGCGAGGCAGGTTGTACGATGACATCTCTATAATAATCATCCGGTTTACATGTCTGCATGTTTTCATATAATATGCTAATTTTTTTCATACTATCCCAGCCAGCGGGTCTGAAAATGAACATAATATTATATTAATACTAATAAACTTTTCATTAAAGCATTCAGGTGAAAAGAAATAGTGCTAATCCACTTTGACGCTATGTAAATGAGTGTCCAAATTGGCAAGTTACTTATCGCCATATTGTCCTAATTAGCAAGCTACATATCACCAGAGCGTCCTAATTGGCAAGCTATAGGTTACACTCACATGAGCACTGCATCCTTCTCCACAATCAGAGCTGGTGTCCTAAAGGGCAGGCCGTATATCCGGTGCGTGAGGTACTTGTACAGCAGGTCGCAGTTCTTGTCCTCCTTGGCACTCGTATAGAAGAGGGCCGCTCCGTACTGGAGCGCGAACCGGCGGATCCACTGCTGCATGAAGTCGAAGTGCTCGTCGCGGTAGTCGTGCTCCTTCTCCAGTGTGCTCATGTAGTCAGTCTGTAGAGTAAGTCGATAAGGTTAAAATAGTTCTAACAAGATGTTTAATCATGTCCAAATTCCAAAATACCAATTATTCGTGGGAAAGTAAGCTAGGGCTAGTAGCTTAAGGTATGGGAAAAAATTTCATATAGTCAGGTGAAACCTTACATTAGAGCATACAATACTTTTTATCATGAAAACAAAAATCAATGAAGTAGAAATACTTGAGGGTAAGTTGTTTGGACTTGTATCTTAACAATCAGATCGAATCTTATAATAATTCCATCTCCATTCTACCCAATCAACATGTTTCACTCACCTTAGTAACCACAACCACGATATCCAAACCCAAATTCGTGAACAGCACATTCTCTGGCAGCGTATTATCCTCCTCATCACTATCGAGCTCATCTGAGAGGTTTCTCGACGATCGCTTCATTGGTGACGACGCTGTGGGCTCCAGCTCGTCACCGGGCTCCGTATACCGTATCCACTTTTGTACCTGTTGTTTTTTGCTCTGTAACTTTTGTTCTGGAATAGAAAATTTGGGTTATAAGCGCTTTGTTACGCGAAAATAGCGTTAATGAGCAGTTTCATTCTTGCTTTGGAGAAGGTAATGTGCGATAGACATACAATAATCAACTATACTAACAATCACGCTGAAAAATTGTCCGAAGCAAAACTCTGCCTACGCGTGTATTAGATAGATTTTTCTAATGAGAGACTCAATAGACTTTGAACATTCCTACTATATAATAAGGTGTTAATTTCAATGAATGTTTTATCCATTTTTTGACGACCTTAATAATTTACAAATTAAAACAAAAAACACATGATTAATAACTATCGACTATAAAGAACATATGTTTTTTATTTGTGATTTGTGGTAATTAGGGAAACGGATGCATATGAAACTATACATTCCACACAATGCATTTTCAAGCAATATTAATAGCATGTACGTTCTGCAATAAACTTTAATAACATTATAAAGAAAACCGTAGAACAGTAAACCACCAAACACATATTTAATGACCTGCGACGGAAATAACGCTTACTTAACGAATAACGAATTAATGCTCTCTGAGTCATCTAACATCGGTTGAATGTTTATTTACATATTTGAAGGTCCTTTTAGAAAAGTTTTGTCACGATTGCGTTCTGAGATATATTTCTCAACCATAATTTTAGATAATATGTGTACCTCATCGTGTTAGTCAGGTTTTTAGCACTTGAATGACTAAAAAAATTGCGCTATTGTGTGAGTTAGATGCTTCATTGATATTTCGTATGTCCACAATTTGAAGATTTTATCAATGGAGGAGGTAAAACAAAACGGAGAAAATAGTAGTATAATTAATATAAAGTATAGACTATCGAGAGCATCTGATTATGAGCGAGATTAAATAATAACTGAATTTTCTCTCCAGACCATAGAACATTAATAATCGATTAGTTTTATGGATAAAGTCAATTTTCCTATGAGTTACAAGAGTAATAAAACACCTGTTTCTTATTCAATTTGCATATTTAAGACCACGATGACAAAGGCTGTCGGTTCACAAGCATCAATGTGGAATCTTAATGCGTTATGCAAATGTTGTGTTTGATATTAAAATCGGAATACGCGATGAAAATATGAAAAGTTGACTTTGATGTTATCGTTTCGCAATGGATGGAGGATTTATTCATAACTCGTAAATGGCATTTAATGAGAAACTTTACAGATTTATTAAACAGTCAGTTAAGTCGTAAATAACAAACAGACACTCATCGTCATCTTTCCCAGCCTGTCTAACACGCGTTTGAAATTCCTACCCATTGTTTAAACGTAATTTAAACCATAATTCAGCCGGCTCTTCAAAGAAATCGTGAAAGATCAAAGATAGGAATATGACTATTGCATTGTACTATTAGAAAGTCTAGTTTAAAGTCTAGGCAAAGATTCAACACGAAAATACTATCACGGAAGACCGATCTCGACCGTTCATACGAATATATTTTATCCACCTGGCACACTTAAATACAATACCTCTTTACTTTCACGAATAATAATTATTGTTAAGTTACGTAGAATTAATTCGGTAATCGACAGAACGGTTAACTTCGTCGTCGTAAACAATTTATATTCTGTAGTGCTACCATTTTTATGTCGTAATTTAATTAATGATAGATAAGATTAAATGCGATTACTGGACTTATTTAATTATACGTTTGATACTAACAATGAATTGGAATCTAGTAGTTCTCACGGGCGATGCGTAGGGTTGTCAAATTTACTTTTCTACGATTATTTTTTGGTTTCGTAATGTTTGAAGTGACCAATATATTCAACTATGTATTAGAAAAATGTAGCTGCAGAGCATATGAGATGACGACCGGTCTTACTGATGACCAAACTGACCAAAGGTCAGTGACAAATTGAGCAATAATACCCCATACCCCATGTTTTCTTTAAATAAATATTAAATATATCTTGCTTATCTTACAAAGTGCTAATCATCAAGAAATGCGTGTAAAGAATACGCAAAGTGCACATCATACACTGCGTACTTAGTAGGTACGCAGCTATCAATCCGCCTACAGTTAATCGATTGTCACCGCGATGACGTCACACGGCATGCTGAGTCACCGCGAGAAATAAACACGAGCTTACGGAGATGCTAAGCTCAATGCAACCGGTTCTACGATCAATACACGGGGAAACAGATGTTTATGTTGTGTTAGATTTATTTTGATTTGAAGAAAATTCAAGAAATGTTAGCGATCTATGAATTGTTTACTTTAATAGGGAACGAAATATCGCGACACCTGAATGAAAAGTTAAAACTATACTATCCATACTATTATAATATTATAAATGCGAAAGTAACTCTGTCTGTCTGTCTGTTACTCAATCACGCCTTAACTACAGAACCAATTTGCATGAAATTTGGTAAAGAGATATTTTGATACCCGAGAAAGGACATAGGCTACTTTTTACCCCGGGACATAGGATAGGTTTTATCCCGGAAATCCCACGGGAACGGGAACTATGCGGGTTTTTCTTTGACTGCGCGGGCGAAGCCGCGGGCGGAAACCTAGTCTTAATATATATAAATCTCGTGTCACAATGTTTGTCCTCAATGGACTCCTAAACCACTTAACCGATTATAATAAAATTCGCACACCATGTGCAGTTCGATCCAACTTGAGAGATAGGATAGTTTAAACATGTAGGTACCACGGGCGAAGCCGGGGCGAACCACTAGTAGTATTATAAAGCTGAAGAGTTCGAAGTAATAATAGAGAAGAATAGTACTGCAAGGTTTTTATATTTCTCCAACTTCATGTTAAAGAATTATAAACATATTCATGATATAAAAGCATTACTCGTGAGAATGTGCTAATTTTTTATCAATATTAGATACCTACGCAAAAGCTTTGGAATGTTGTAACTTGAATAATACAAGTAATATGATTCTTCCTCGAATCTGTTATTGTCAAATAATAACTGTTTCAAGTATGTATTATCATCAGCTCACTTTTTTCTACTGTATGAGTGCTGCCGCTTTAAGTGAAAATCATGATAGCAATAGGGATAAAGACATTTTTCTAATGCAAATTTTGACCAAGTACATACAAAAGAAAACTGTCTGAAACACACGTTCATCATATTGTGTTAAAAGATCATAATACAAGAGGAGTAAGTTTTTAGTTACAATGACCCAAAAAGACAAAGATAATAAGCAAGCAGGCATTGGACATTAATATTCTACCTCTAGAGATGCATTTTATGACTCATGCTCCCTATGTACTAGATATGACGGTTTTAAGAATAGATCACTGAGACTGATGTGTTAATGAAGATCCATTTTCATATTACGGTGATGGAAGTTGCCAATTACAAGTCTTTATTCTATTTCTATCTAAACTACAGTCTACAGGTTATTCAGTTACCTGACATAAGTACCTACCTATATGTATATCTTTTTTTAACAATCTTCTAAATCTTAAAAATATATTAATTTTCTAATATAAGTAAAATCATTCTAGAATGAAATGAATTTTTTATTAAATTTATTTACTCATTTTATCTGTAATATTTACGATTTTTACAGGCAGTGACAACCCTACCGTTTCAAAATAAAAGTAGCCAAAACTTCTCCTTATAACATCAACAATCTGCACATTGCAGTCCAGTCAACAGTATAGATATCAACAGCATAGTTTCGGATTATCTAGAACATAAATCAGCAAAAATATTAATTTAATATCTTTCGTAAAAAAACTATTCTTGCGGATTCCTAGTGATCATGAAATACAAAAATAACGAACTATTAACGAAATATCAAGATATTTAGAAATTTTCTGATGAAATTAAAAGGCATTCACATTTTTCTTTTTTATTATTAATGAATGCACTGTACAGTTATTGTGTCTTTGTGAGAGGGTTAGGGGTTTGACAAAATCAAACAGTTAATAACTCAGGCCCCGGAACCACAGACACAATAGAAAATCTATTGTGTCTGGGACTGATCGGGCCGCTTGGGGCTCAATGGGTTAAGAATTTAAAAAACCAGGAAAAATTAAATTTCAAATATAAAATACATATAATCTGTCCAAATATCTGCTCATAGTCCGTTGACTGATCGCAGATGTCAATAATAAAAAAAAAAAAAAAAAAAAATATATAAAATACAAATCAAATGCATTTTTATACCATCCCATATGCGATAAAGTATTGCATTTAATAACTTTTAAAATTTATTTAGGCTTGTCTCAACCATTGATATACTATAAGCAACTAAATTTACAATTACCCAAAAGGATGTTAAAAATAGTGAATCAGCATGGTACAAAACATTAATACAAATAAATACCTTTTTATGGTAGTAATTCTCAGTCTATTTATATCTATACTAATATTATAAAGCTGAAGAGTTTGTTTGTTCGTTTGAACGTGCTAATCTCGGGAACTACTGGTCCGATCTGAAAAATTCTTTCGGTGTTAGATAGCTCATTTATCAAGATAGGCTATATATCATCACGCTACGGCCAACAGGAGTAGGGCCACGGGGGTGAAACCGCGCGGAGCAGCTAGTGCTATATATAAGAAAACTTCCCAATAGACACATAGATTGATAAATTATTGTGTATCATTATGAGTCTAGTTATTCGTTAATAACTCACCAGGCGTGAGATCCAATTTGTCTATATGGTCGCCGAGCACAGCCGCCCACGTGTGCAGCTGGTCCAGAATACCCCATGGTGTGGTCATCGCCACCGTGAATATCACCAATGTGTGAGGGAATGTGTCTTCATTAAGTGCAAATTTGAGCAGGTTTGTGTGCCCTGGATCCCCATCTAGTACCCATACACTGAGCCTTGTGTGGTCTGCAAATATAATGCATTTTAAGGAAGGGTTCGGAAGACTTTGTTAATAAATAGAAAATAACTTAAAGTCTAATTAGATTTATTTTTTTGCTTCAACATAAATTAAATAGATAACAAATAAATGAATAGGTAGATACTTAAATAATTACATATTTACCATATTAAGTACATAAAATAAATACTTATGAAAGAGCATAACCATATTACATGAGAAATCTCAACCAAATATGTAAATAAGTATAATAATGTTAGAATAATTAAAAATATTTTTTTATTTTTACATATTGTGAATTTAAATATGGTATCAAGGTATTGTGTAGATTTGTATTAAATTTTTTTTATTATTCTTATTGCGGAGACCTAATCAAATCAAATCAAATCTTATTTGCTTGTATATGGTCATATTATAAAGGTGTTAATATACAATATTTATATCACATATATTATTGGTCATCGGAGAAGCTTTAATTTATAAAGAGCACACATCTCATCAATAATGAAGCTATTTATTGTTTAGTGTTAGAATCATAAATAACAATTTATCATAGATAATGCCAATATATAATAGAATATTCAATTAACAAAACAGATTTTCAATTGTAAACAATCATAACACAAACTGGGGGATTGCTATAAATAAAACTTGTATTTTTTTTTAAAAAAACCACAGTCTTTTAATAAACTTACCATCTCGATATTCATCTCTTACATCTATATATGCATATTCCAGAGCTGACCCCTTCTTTGGGTCTTCAACACCTTGTAATTTAGCTATGAGTGTTGTTTTACCCGTTTCATTATCACCCAATACAAGTACATTCTTATTTGATGGTAATTTTGTGTTCCCTTGATTTTGGACCTCTTCTAAAATCGCAGACCTGGAAATGAAAATCACTTTAAATGATGCAGATGCACGACTACATGTGTCATAGGTGTCGTTTCCCTTCCAATTTCCACATATACAGTTGTGTCGGATTCCACGACTGTTTTACAAACAAAGGTAAAACGTCGCAGCTAGGTCACATATTTCTCAGGTACGACTCTTGACATCACGTAGGTGTGACACATTGGATACCCTATATGGATGCTGCATGTTACTTGTAAATGAACATTGAACAATTACCATAAATTATCCTTGCCGTCTCCATTGTCTTTCTTTTTAGATTTAAGCCCATTAACTTGGCCGTTTGTCTCCATTCTTCAGAAATGATAGAAGATAACAACGGCACAAGAGGCTTTTCTTTCGTTTTCGTTTCTGCCGTTCATACGTCACTCTTGCAGACAGAACAGATAATGAATTCTCGTGTTTCGAATGTTGCTATATGATTAAAAAGACAGATAAAAAATAAGCAGCGAATATTAATTACACCAACTAGTTTTTCCTGTTCTGTGACTATAATAATTAAATTTAAATTATTTTAAATTGATGCAATAATATTATATCCCATCAGAGATTTCTCGTATTTATTCAAAAATATTTTCCTCCGATACGCTAGTCGAAAAATTGAAGTAAATTGTGTAAGCAACACGTAAACGAGCTCTGCACTTGATTTATTTGCACATTTATTGTATCACTAGCTGTGCCCCGCGGTTTCACCCGCATTGCTCCGATTCTGTTGGTCTTATCGTGATGCTATATAGCCTATACTATAAAGCCTTCCTCGATAAATGATCTTTAAAGCACCAAAAGAATTTTTCAAATTGGACCTGAGATTACCGCGTTCAAACAAACAAACTCTTCAGCTTTATAATATTAGTATATTTATATTGTGTGTTATATTGTAACAAACACAAATGAGCAAACATATTTAATTAATAAATTAAGGATTTTCACAAATTATAAATACGTGATATTGTATATGACGGAAGAAAAAGGCCCGAAGGCTATTTTTAAAAGGTGACGTCAGCAATTCTGACGTCACCATCATCAGGGCAGGCGCTCATACTCGAAGTGGAACGCCTGTGGGTATTTTTACTGCCCTTTTATTCCACGTCGTAATTATAGAGAGAGCTCCGAACGCTCCAACGGCCGGCGCGTGAATGTGCTCTGTGCCGTCGGACGCTCGTATTTAAATTAAACCATGACACACAAGAATTAGTTTGAGAGTGTTGCCACTCTAATTTTTGCAATGAATTTTTATCATTTTTAACAAACATTAATTATTTCGTTAATTTAACCACTTATTTAAAAATATTTAAGTAAACTTTAGCTAGTTATAATTATTTAGTAGTTTGACGGTAGTCGTTTATTGTCGTTGCGCCGACACGGCCATACTGACAGGCGGTGCGCGCTCTGCACCAGCCTCGTTGTAAAAGTCTGTAACAATGTCAAGTTATAATCTTGGCATGTTTTTTGTCGGTTCTCGGAGAGTCTCGAAGGTTCTCGTAGATTTCTCGGAGGTTCTCGTAGATTTCTCGGAGGTTGGTTCTCATGGATTTCTCGGAGGGTCTCGTAGATTCTCGGAGGTTCTCGAAGGTTCTCGTAGATTCTCGGAGGTTCTCGAAGGTTCTCGTAGATTTTAACTGTTTTATTAAGAAATCAGTTTTTTGTACTCACTTTATTTAATCTAAGAAGCTAATCATGTTCTGACATGAAATAATGACAACTATTCATCCACAAAATACTAAACCAAAGTTACGTCTAACACGGCCATATTGACAATCGTACGTCCTCGTCCGCCTTTTCTCGTATTACAATACTACGGTAGTTCATCTCGGGATTTCAAAAACACACTGCCTCGGCCACACTGACCTTACATAACACTAAACACTCCACATGACAGAAGCAGTCCGTTCGCGTATCATGCGACCAACACCTACTCATTTGTGACATAGGCAGATTCTCGAAGGTTCTCGTAGATTTCTCGGAGGTTCTCGTAGATTTATGCTTATCACAAAGAGAGGCGCAGATAGCACGCACAATTCCTTCGATGAACCACACTCCCGTTACAATAATCCACGTAACAAACTTTTACTTTACACAACGCACGAGAAAAACACAAACGCCAGTATGCCGTTACAAAACTACGTAAACGTTTAAAATTTAAAAAGAGTGAGCTTGAATTCTATCCCACTTCTGATGACGGAAGAAAAAGGCCCGAAGGCTATTTTTAAAAGGTGACGTCAGCAATTCTGACGTCACCATCATCAGGGCAGGCGCTCATACTCGAAGTAGAACGCCTGTGGGTATTTTTACTGCCCTTTTATTCCACGTCGTAATTATAGAGAGAGCTCCGAACGCTCCAACGGCCGGCGCGTGAATGTGCTCTGTGCCGTCGGACGCTCGTATTTAAATTAAACCATGACACACAAGAATTAGTTTGAGAGTGTTGCCACTCTAATTTTTGCAATGAATTTTTATCATTTTTAACAAACATTAATTATTTCGTTAATTTAACCACTTATTTAAAAAGATTTAAGTAAACTTTAGCTAGTTATAATTATTTAGTAGTTTGACGGTAGTCGTTTATTGTCGTTGCGCCGACATATAAAATATAAATTATTTAAACCGGTTTCAAATAAATTTTGGGAATTGTAATATAAATTGGTTGTGAAAGAACAAGGTTGTGAACTGTTTGTGAACGTTCACGGTTGTGAATGTTTGTATTGCCATTATTAAATTGTTATGGTTTATTTTGCCAACTGTCAAAGATTATAGATAACCACAAACAAAATGATTTTGATAATCAAAGTCAACAATCAACATCTGTGTCAACTGTCAACATCCAAAGCAAACAGATTTGAGATTTGTGAAGTTGATCTTTGATGTTATTTTCTTTGTCACAAATATTTTATAATAAAAACAAACCGATAATTGATATCCTAGCATCTATATTGTATTCAATTTAAATGAGGACTGTATTTAATAAGACAGAAAGGTACTAATACAACAAGAAAATGTCGAGGAAACCTAATTCCGGAAAAAGAGGCAATTTGTCGCAAGTGAGTCATTATAATTTACTTCACATTAATGCTATATGATCTTAGACCGTAACCTTAGACCATATTAAAGAAAATAGCAGGCAATATATTTTTAGACTTGCCGTCAGATACCCTATTCGTAATATTCCAATATAATATGTTCATATTTGTTATTTCTTATCAGCTGATTGTATGTCAACAACATAATTCAGTTATGTATTTGCATTCTCAAAAATTGCACCTTTAAAATAGGGTATTCTAGCAAAGAAAAATGAAATTTCATTCATTTTAATGAATATGATTTATTGATGCATTAAACCCAAGTTTACATAGGATTTTTGCAATTCTTAAGCAATTAATTTTTAATTTCCATACCGTCATATTAATGACATGCATGTTCCTATAAGATAAAAAATTGTTTTGTTGACAGTTTGGCCTCATAGACATGCCAGATTTAGACGATGAGCCAATGGATTTATCTGATGACGATGGAGACCTAGAAGCGGAGTTAGCTGCGATCACTGGTGGTGGTGGCAAGAGGAGCAAGCCGAAGAAACCAGCTGCGGTGGCACCAGCTGACCTGGATGCTATGATTGCTGCTAGCTTGAGGGATGTGCCTTCTGATGATGAGGGATCTGGTAAGATTTCATACTAATTAAATAAATAAATAAATATAATTTATTGAAGAGCTTACAGTGTGTCTTACATAACTAAATAAATGCATATATTCAAAATTTTATATCTATACAAGTGAGATATTTTAAACATTATGTTGATTGTAACATGTATTTAGACAATGTAAAGTGAAGTCCCATGTCCCCTAGTGGGGTAAGGGGCAGATGCATTACATCTGTTTCACTGATCGATTTTCTTTAGGAACAATGTAGGTGATCAGCCTTCTATGTCCTATCAGACTAGACTAGACAATGTAGTGTTAAGTTGATTAAATATATTCATACTTATTTATTTGTAATACGTCTTTCTGAAAAAAGAAATATCATGATGATTACAATATTTGAGATTGGTTACTTAGGATATCAATATATTATGATGTCTTTATTAACAACTAGCTGCTCCGCGCGGTTTCACCCCCGTGGCTCCACTCCTGTTGGTCGTAGCGTGATGATATATAGCCTATAACCTTCCTTGATAAATGGGCTATCTAACACCGAAAAATCGGACAAGTAGTTCCCGAGATTAGCGCGTTCAAACAAACAAACAATCAAACAAACTCTTCAGCTTTATAATATTAGTATAGATGAGAGAGGTGTTCATTGACAAGAATAACATTAATCATTCTTCCCCATTAATCATCACTATTTACCTCATGTCATTACATATCTACAGGTGATGATGACGACCCAGACTTACTTAACGAACTACAAGAGCTGGCTCTTGATGATGAAGCTCCCCGACTCAGCAGGCCAGCTCCCCCACCACCAGGAGCTGTTAGTGCAGAAAACAGTACCGTCAGTTTGTTGCAAGAGAGGATATCTAATTATACTATAGCCGAGAAGGCTGCTAAGGATAGTGGCGAAAGTAGTAGGGCTAGACGGTAAAGATATAATGAAACACTTTATTAAAATGAAGATTAACTCCTTTACTTATCCACATAATTAATCATGTTTCATAAGCATGCTAGTTTATGGTGTAACTTTTCATTATTAAAATATAAATAAAATTGAACTATTGTTCAGTGAGTATAATGAATGGATATGATGTGAAAAAAAAAACTGTATAATAACAACATGTTTTGTTAAATTTAATTTGAACTATACTTATTTTGTTACAGAAAAATGAGGCAACCATTATTGTATTTGTTTTAGTGTAAAACTATTTTTCGCAGTTTCGGCCGCGGCCTGAAAACCCTGAACGACTTACTAAAACAAGCGAAAGCTGGCCGTCCGATCAACGACGAAGACATACCTCCCGCTGTCAGTGTTGGCAAGCCAGCTGCACCTGTTGCACCATCAGCCCCTCCAGATGTAGTTCCATCAACTCCAGAACCAGTTCCTCAGCCACCAGCTCGAAGGGCCCCAGCTCCTCCACCGCGTGCGGAATCCCTGGAGAAGAGACCAGCAACACCGCCTGAGCCGAAGGAACCGCCACCACAGTTGCCGACGGAGCCTGTAGATCCAGCTAAGGAGGAGGGATTGAGGTTTATTTTAAGTAGGTTATGCTTATTAAATTACTTGTTTTAACAATAGTCCAACTATGGAGTTTCTTGCCGGTTCTTCTCCATAGATACTGCCTTCCGAATCGGTGGTATTAATGTTAAAAATATGTATTGACATTTCAAAAGTGCTTATCGAAGAAGTCTAATTGAATAAATAAATGTTTGATTTTGAACTATAGTTTTGCCTGGAAATTTTTTCCAAGAGTTTTGAACAAGGTTGAATTATAAACTATTACGTACATTTAACTTTTTTCGTATTTGCACCGGGGTATATTTTCCGCTAATAAACCCTGCCATGTAGCATACATGGTATTTTAACGATATTTATTTTCGAATTTTATGAAAAAAAATGAGTAGGCAAAGAAAGCTATGTCCAGGAATTTTGTCACCACAAATATTTTTCGACTTTTTTTTTATCCCAGATCAATAGAGTAAATTAAAACAATAATCTTAATATTGGCAATCATTCCAGAACGCAAAGAAGAGTTCAAAGCGGCAGCTCTAGCCAGCAAGCACGCCGGTGACAAGACCATGGCGCTCGAATACTTGAAAGTTGTGAAACAATTCGATATAGTTGTTCAAGCTTTCCAATCTGGTGAAGCCATGGACCTGAACGAGCTGCCCACCCCCGAGGCTATCGCTGCTGCTGTACGGGCGCAGACCAGTGAGGAACAAGTGCAGAATTCTGCTGGTGAGTTGGGAAGTTGGGTTATTTTTAGCAGATTTACTATAAAAACATGGACTCACAATTGCCACAAAGTCATCGTTAAAAATGTCCAGAGTATTGTTATTGTTATAATTACTAGCTTACCGCCCGCGGATTCGCCCGCTTAATGTCGAAAACCTAATAAATTATATACAAAAAAACCTTCCTCTTGAATCACTCTATCTAAGTATTAAAAAAAACCGCATCAAAATCCGTTGCGTAGTTTTAACGATTTAAGCATACAAAGGGACATAGGGACAGAGAAAGCGACTTTGTTTTATACTATGTAGTGATAAAGTATAAAGCGTTCATTAACATTATCACATTATTTTGTTTTAGTAATGTTTAAAGTATTTTATATTGCTCATTAGAAAACTCTGCGTAATTAACGCATAGGCAGAGTTTTGCTTTGGACTATTTTCGAGCAAGTTTAAGTCTTGTGAAACAGCTTTTAATAACCTCTTTGTTAGTGACAGCTTCTTAACTGCAATTTCTAAGACATGGACATTAATTTAGAATTTTTAGTTCTACTTAATATCCTTTTTCAATTAGAACCAACCCCAGCTCCAGTTTCTGAAGGGACACTCATCACAGCGTCCACTGTAGATGAAGCGTTGAGGCAGAGACTTGCAGCTTTTCAGGTAAAGCCAATATATTTTTCTTGATTTATTTGCATTCATAGTATTTTTTCAAATTCATCTGCCAATAAATTTTTTGGTAGCAGAAAATATAATGTGCTTTCGTAACCAACTTCAATCAATTCTTCAATCAACTCAACTTTAAAATCATAATACTAGTGACTTAAAGACTGGTTCTACTAAAATTTGAAGTTATTTGTTTTTTCAAAAATCGCTATATCATTTTAATTTACTTTTGCTTTTTTTTTACAGGAACAAGAAGCAAAAGCCAAAGAACAAGGCAATTCCTCAAAGGCCCGTCGTATGGGGCGTATAGTGAAACAGTATCAAGACGCAATCAAGTTGCACGCTGCGGGCAAACCTCTGCCCCTGGATGAACTGCCCACACCGAACGGATTTGCCCCTATACCTGGAGTGAGTTTAAAAGTGTAAAAAAACTTATTAATGTTAGATTTTAGATAGATTTTGGAGGAAGATGAAGAATTATAAATCGATTGAGGGTAGATTTGAAATAGGTTTCCGAATGATTTAACATTCATTTAAATTGGATTAGCCGTTGCCACGGTATGGCAAAAAGAAGCGGGCTAGACACCCTCCTCGTGATCGAATTTTTTCTATTTTTTAGGCTGCATTTCCACGAGAGATTTGTTTGTAAAGAACCCTTAAAAATGTAATATTCTTCCTAATAATGTATCTTCGTGTGTTTTAAAACGCCAAAATAAGTAATAAATCGTGTTCTTTCTTTCTTTCTCTATTAAAAAATTTCGAATTGGCAATGGTCAACTAAAGATTTGTATGTTTTACAGGAGCAACAAAGCCCCAAACCAGCCCCAAGTCCCGCTAGCCCCCGAAGTCCCGCAGGCCCCGCAAGCCCCAGTGTCCCCGCACCGTCCCCGCGACCGTCCCCACAATTGTCCCGAAATGATAAGCAATTGTTGCTCTTGATGCACAGACAGAAGGAGTATAAGGAAGCGGCTATAAATGCTAAGAAGAGCGGTGAGTTATATTTTGTATCTTTTTTGTAAGTAGTTAATTTTGCTTTTTTTCTTGATTGACAAATTCAGTTTGTAAGATAATAAACGCACTAAAAACGACATAGCGTAGCATTTAACAAGAATCACGATACAAAAAGAATAGGTTCGATTAAATGCGATATTGTGACGTCATAGTTGATAGTTCAATCACAATAAGAGAAGTATACTAAACGCTATTAATGTGCGTTTGTATTGCAATTTTGTAAGGGTCAAATAAAATAATCAACGGTTATTTATCTACAAAAAAACTTGTAAAGCAAAGTGTATTTTTTAAAATAACATTTAACACAAATATCATTGATATTCTTATTCTTAGTCGAATCTCTTAGTACTAAAAAAACACACTCATAACCTAAAACTATAATAATATTTTTAAAATACCCCACAGGTAACATAGAGCAAGCAAAGGAATACCTTCGCGCGGCGAAAGGGTTCGATTCCTTGATAGAAGCGACAAAGGGTGGTCTGCCCGTTGACTTGAAATCTATCCCTCTACCGCCTAAGGCTAAGAAACAAATTGAGGAGACGTGAGTACTTATATTTCATTTAATTGTCAAAATTAGACCTTCATATGATGGTTGTCTTGATTGCTTGAATCTTCCAATCTTAACCATTTCTTATAATCCTAGAAATAATCTATATATTTTTTTTACATCTAAGTGCAAAAATAACAGATCTTCATTTTTCCGGATATATCACCGGCAATTACTTAAAACAGTTTTTGTTATTCACGTTTTTTATGTTTCGCAGACTAAACACTGCAATGTGTGTTTAATATATACTTTTTATATTGTAAAATCCTAAGAAATATGTCATAAAAAGCCCTCATTTCCAGTTTCGACATAGTAGCAGCCGAAGATTGCGACCCGAGAGAAGATTCCCTCATTACCAGCGACGGTGATGACGTCATGTCGCGGTTACACGCACAACTAACCCGCCAACTGAAACTGTGCGTGACTAACCGTGACCATTACCGCGCTATGGGCAACATAGCGGAGAGTAACCGCTTTGAGCACATGGCGGTTAGCGTGAAGCAGGATTTGGATGTGGTTGCGGTTGCAAAAAGGTAGGTTTAATAGGAAAAAATTGCAAAAAATATTGTAGATAACCCATTTTAATACTGTGCGTCAGTAACTAACCTAAAATGTGGGTTTGTTAAGAAAAAATCGCAAAAAAAATCCTGTTAAATTGTGGGTGACTAACCGTGACCATTACCGCGCTATGGGCAATATAGCGGAGAGCAACCGCTTTGAGCACATGGCGGTTAGCGTGAAGCAGGATTTGGATGTGGTTGCGGTTGCTAAAAAGTAGGTTTCATAGGAAAAATTCACAAAAAAATGTATTAGATAACTCGTTAGTTGAGGCTGTTCGTCACTAATTGCCCTAAGAAGTGAGTTTGTTAAGAAAAAAATACAAAAAATCGTAAAGAAATCCTGTTAAATTGTGGGTGACTAACCGTGACCATTACCGCTATGAGCAATATAGCAGAGAGTAACCACTTTGAGCACATGGTGGTTAGTTTGAAGCAGGATTTGGATGTATAGTGGCTGTAGCTAAGAGGTAGGTTTAATTGGAAAAAATAGCAAAAAAAGCACAAAAAAAATAGGAATAAAAATCTGTAGAACTGTTTGTAACTAACCATGACCATTACCGACTATTAAGAAGATTTGAAACGTGACTTAATTTTCTTATTTTGTAACATCGTTTAGAGCAGTGTGTAAAATCAAACAAATGAAAATTTATTTTGCAGAAAGAAACAACTTTGAT
This sequence comes from Colias croceus, assembly GCF_905220415.1. Taxonomy (NCBI): domain Eukaryota; kingdom Metazoa; phylum Arthropoda; class Insecta; order Lepidoptera; family Pieridae; genus Colias; species Colias croceus. Next base: position 1,819,205 of record NC_059539.1, on the reverse strand, counting down.
ATCAATTAAAAACAATTCCGCCACCTGTTGTAAATTTCTTTTTCTGTATATTTTAGTGCACACGTAATTTGATATGCTTTGAACTCATACCATAAAGTGAATTGATTATTTGAATTCCAGTCTGAACCAACCGCCACCCACGTTCCACTACGAGGGCCGTCAGTTCGCGATAGTGCAGTGCAACAGCGACCTTAACGAGAACGACTTAGAGCTCACAATCGTGCGCGGTATCGCGTACAATGTGCCCAACCCCAGGGAGGTGGATACATATGTGAAATTCGAGTTTCCTTTCCCGCAGGTGAGGTATTTTATGGTATTCAATTGGTTATTTAACCCATTGAGCCCCTTAGGGCTCAAAGGTCTTAGGTCAAAATATGTGATTTGATTAGTCAAAAAATTATGAAGTTAGATATGTGATTTGTTTGTTAGATACATAATAATGTAGCACATAAATTATGGCGTATGGGGAAATGTTGGTACATAAATTATGGGGAATATAAAAAATAATTAACGGACTATAATTTATGCAAATGTGTAATTGTTTGTGAAATCATAAAATTTTATTCATTGATCCGATTTTATATGTTTGGTCCTTCGAGTCGGATTGTTTTAAGACCGCCATTTGTGCAATTAATTTTGTTATGTAAAACTATTCATATTACGTTCGTCCTGCCCATACAGCGGCAGGCGAGGGCTTGTCTACACGTGTTTCAGTGTCACGCTGTTCAATTTGTTGTTTATTTTAGTTATTTTGTACAATAAACGATAAACAAATGAAACACTAAGCAGGACGCGCCGGCAAGTGAGCGCACAGCACTCGTGAAGGACACGAACAGTCCGCAGTACGACGCGACGTTCGTTCTGCCCATACAGCGGCAGGCGAGGGCTTGTCTGCGTGTTTTCAAGCGGCACGGTGTCAAATTTGAAGTTTATTCTAGAGGGTGAGTTGGATGTTTGTTACTTTTTGGAGTGAAAACTTCTTTAGCGGCGTTGGGTATAAAATCTTAAACTCGCGTCAGGACAC